>NW_028270142.1:100705622-101007854 GCF_037043375.1 Chiloscyllium plagiosum | reverse complement strand
TTAGGAACATTTTTGAGCAATGTGTGTGTTCCGATGCTAGCCCTATCAAAAGAGAAATAAAACACATAAATTAGGTAAATTTAACATCTATAAAATTGTCCAGTAAAGTACAATTAGTTCTTGCATTTAACCCTACTATATTCTTCTGTACACTTGAGGCTTCAGTGAGGATTGTTCAAAGCAAATAGCACAACTCACAGAACACAGAATGTGGGAGCAAAAAATGAATTTAAGATTGTAATTTCTGGATTGATGTTTAAAAATCATCAAAGCTATCAAATTCTCAAAAAAAATCACTAATCTGTCAGGAGACAAAGTACACTTTTTTTGTCCTTCCCTCCCATATGCTATATGATGTAGCCTGCATACAACTCTGATTTCACTGTAAGATTGACACACAGTTTCATGTCCTGTGGACGAGAGTAGCCAGTCATTTAATTGCAAACAATCATTGCTAACTAAACTGAAGAACAAAGTATTGGACAAATGCATTACCAATGATAGTTTTACATCAACCAGACCGTAGCAATCCTAGCCCTATTAAGGTATCCTTGCTAACTCCTGAGGACTAGTGTCCAGTTGGGAAGAGTTCCCTCTCACACTTGGGAAACAATAGCCTGATATTGTAGATATTCTTATTTTTGAGATATAAATAATGTTGACAATGCTGATTTTTAACTCTTGTTCAGTCATTTGCCGGTATGGGTGCAGCTCCAAAATTACTTGAAGCTTGACCACTATCCAGGACAAAGAAGCACGCTTGACTGGCACCACATCCATTCCCTCCATCACTGATGCTCAGCAGCAGCAGTGTGCACTGTCTTCAAGTTGCATTGCAGAGATTCACCAAGGCTGTTTACGTAGCACTTTCCAAACTCACGACTACTTCCACCTGGAAGCACAAGAGCAGCAGATATCTAGGAACACCACTACCTGCCAATTCCCATCCAAGCCATTCACTGTGGTGACCGGGAAATATATCACTGTTCCTTCAGTGTTGCTGGGTCAAATCCCTGGAATTCTCTGCCATAAGGGCATTGTGCGTCAATCAACAGCACATGGACTGCAGCGGTTCAAGAAGGTAGCTCCCCTCAAAAGCAGCTAAGGATCGGCAATAAATGCTGGCCAATCAGCGATACCCACGCCCCACGGTGAATTAAATGAAAAGTCAGTTGATACAACGTACTATTTTGAACTGGTCACTGAGAAGTCAAAAGTAGTGATGTTCCTGTAAATTAAAAAAATATATAAAATGTGTGTAAAATTCTAAAGGGGTGCAGGAACAGAGGACCTCAGTGTATATGTGCACACATCTTTGAAGGCAGCAAGATAGGTGGAGGGAGTAGTACACAAAGCATACAGTGTTCCCTACTTTATTATGGGCTTAGAGTACAAGAGCAAGAAGGTGATACTGAATGTGTGCACTTGTTAGACCTCAGCTGGAGTGTTGTCTACAAATATGGGTGTCACACTTTAGGGAAGAAAGGAATGCATTGGAGAAAATGCAGAGGCAATTTACTAGAAAGGTACCAGGAATGAGAAACTTTAGCTATGAGGATAGATTGAAAAAGTTAGGACTGTTCTCCCTGTGGAGAAGACAACTGAAAGATCTTCTTTCAGTTTTCAGAGTCATGAGAGGGTAAAGTAGATAGGGTGACACTTCTGTTTGTAAAAAAACAAAACAAGAATCTGAGGCCATGGATGTGCTGTGCACATGAAATGAAGATGATGTGTTAAAAACAAAATTATGGTCACCTTCAGCTAAGTAGTTAGGCTATGCAATGTATTGCTTGAAGATGTGATGGTGGCAGGTTCAATTGAGGCACTGAAAAAGCATTAGATTATTTTTTGGTTCGTAATGATGTGCACGGAAATGGGGAGAGGCCAATGCAGGCATGATGGGTCAAAAGACATCCTATGGCACTGTAATTCTGCGATTACCTGTTATGGAGAGTACATTTATAAGTTTGTTTGAGATGAAATCGTATTGGATAAATCAGTTTTTAGTGGCAAATCCCACATGGTAGAGAGATCTACAAAGTAATTATTATTGAACTTTTATTCTGAACCTTTAACTTGCTGAGTTAGATTCTTGCTTCATCGATCTGTCAACACCAGGAATAAAAATATTTGAGCAATGTAATTTCAATTAACTCATGTGATGTGCTGAAACAATTGGCATTAAGTCTGTGGTCCTTTTAGCGGTGATCATGAATCTCTAGCCATAATGCTCAAGCTGTCTATTATTATCTCATTTGAAAGGGCTATTTGTTAGCATTTAACAATAACCCGGTTCTGTTTTACTTCAGTTGGCCACTTGCTGCTGCCTCCATGAACAAACATATGCATGTTCCACTGTTAAAAGTTGATACACGTGAACTGTCTGTAGTAGTTTTCTTTCAGCCAGGTAGTTCTGAAAGGCTGTCTTTAAATGAGTGTTGTTATTTTTTGGTGTTATTCAGACTTGCAGGGACATATCAAATATTTGGATGTACTGTTATTACTTTGAAGTTTAAAATGATGTTTGAATGACTATAATTTTTAAGCGGCGCACATTCCACAGCATTGCAGCACCTTCACGTTATGGAAGTAGTTCTATGATAAGAAAAAGAATTGTGTTGTGTCATGGGAGTCAAAATAGACCACCTGGTTCTTTCAGTCTGTTCCACCATTCAACATCCTCATGGCTGAACTCCACTTTCCTGTCTTTTCCCCATAACCCTTGATCTCCTTACTGATTTAAGAATCTGTCTCAGCCTTGAATATTTTAAATGATCTAGCCTTGACACGCCCTTTGTTGTTAAGAATTCCTCAGATTTACAACTCTCTAATAGAAGAAATTCCTATTCATCTCTGTCCTATCTGGGTAACTCTTTGCACTTAGATTACGCCCTCTAATCCTTACACACTCAGAAGTGGAAACAACCTCTCTAAATCTCCCATGTAACAATACCCCATAACAATCTTGTGTTTCAGTAAGGACTGTCATTCTTAACTCTATTGATTCATCCAACCATAGCTGGCAACCCTACACTGTGTCCCTAGACAGTTAGCTTTTAATATTTGGATCGCTGTTCCTTTCTATACATGTTTCCAGGATACGTTGCTGAACATGGGTGCAAATTATATCCAAAGTGAATATTTAATTGAGGTTCGTCATGGAAATAATGAAACAGCTGCTTAATTTGAGCATCTGATAGAGATATGTTATAATAGTTGGAATATCATTGAAACTGGATGGAAAAAAAGAGAACAGCTGTTGTGATCAGAGTTAGTTGTGGTAATGGAATATTTTACAATCCAAATCTATAAACAATCAACAAGTTCTTAGTTCTTACAGTTGCCAATAATCACTGAGCCCAAGACTGGATAAAACTGAAGTTAAGTTTATCCTGTATTGATCAAATATGCAGTGTTAGAGTTCGGATTGGTGGCTTTATAGACAAGTTACAAGCCATTTATCATAGCACTTTTTAAACTACCAGCCAGTAGGACTTTGGACTGTGGATATCTACAGACCATACCATTGAATACTGGATGATATCACAGAGACATGTGTTTTTCTTTTGGTTCATAGAATATGAGCATTGAGTGAAGACTAACATTTGTTTTTGAGAAAGGTGATGGTGAGCAGCTAAGTATACTGCAAATGAACTTATAACAGTTAGAGGGTTGCAGAATTTTGACCTTGCAATAATAAAGGGATGGTGAAATGCTGTCATAATTGGGATAGTGTGTAATTTGAAGGGTAACATTTGAAGGGTGGGAGTGTTACCATGTGCCTGCTGTCCTTGTTCTCGGTGGTAGAAGTTGTGTGTTTGGAGGTTTCTGCTGCAGATTCCTTAAAGCATTGCAGCAGTGCATCTTGTAGATAACTTGCACAGCAGTCTAACCGTGGCATCTATCCTGGATTCATTTGGATGGTTGAAATAGTTACAGTACAGGAGGAAGTTATTCAACATGTAGCATCTGTGTTGGCTTTCAGCAAGAACATTTGGCTAGTCTTGTTGTCTCCACTTTCTGCAGCCCTGCAATCTGCTTTCTCTCGAGATGCTGAGCCAATCCCCTTTAGAAAGCTACCATTGAATCTGCTTCCATTCCACACGCGCTCAATGTATTCCAGTCCTGACCATTTGCTGAGTGAAGACATTTTTCTTTATGTTGTCATTGGATCTTTTTCCAGTTTTCTGCTCTTGAACCTTCATTGGATGGCAATGTCTTCTCAGTGTCATCTTTGTAGACCAGTCATGCTTTTGAATATTCCCATCCAAACTCCTGTCAGCCTTTTCTTTGGATAAAAGCAGTTTGCTTGTCTCTAATCTACTTAAATAACTGGAAGAAAAAATCCCCAATTTGATGCAACTGTTTGTTCCTTGAAATAATAATTAATTGTATGGTTTTGCTCTTGCAGATTACAGATTTATCTCTCCCAAATTACCTTGTTGCATCTTCAGTTGGACTGCTCCCCACTCAACTTTTGAATTCTTACCTGGGAACGACACTACGTACAATGGAAGATGTTATTGCTGAGCAGAGTATCAGTGGATATTTAATATTCAGTCTGCAGGTAAGCTGTTTTGCTTGCATTATATTCTCATTAGCAATGAAAATTCTTTTGATATTATGGTATTGTGCAAAGAGGGGATTATAAAATTAATGCTACTTTAAATAAATGCCATACTACATGTAGTCATACTGTATACAAAAATTAGTGTGGCATATTAGGGGTCATTTAAGTAAGAATCCCTGTCTAAGAAAGAAGAATAATCTCTGATCTGATTGAAATCTGGTCAACAATTTGGGACAATCTTCTCTTTACCTTTTCATTTTTGGAGAATTTTGGTTTGTTTCATTTTGCCAGAAGAACCCTGGCTTGCCATCATTTTTCTAATACTTTTACAAAGCATTATATGCATCTAGGGTCAAAACATCTTCAAACAAAATATACTAGAAGCATTATATAAATGCAAGTTGTTACTCCAGCATTGGGTTCTGTTCATGTCTCATAATTCCTCTAGATTTGGAAGAAAACAGTTTTGCAAACAGTATTTTAGACTAGAACTGTGTACTCTGCAGAATATAATTTGCGTAGGACCATAGAAGTGAGTACAAAACAAGTCTATTGATCCATTGTCTCTACGAGGATTTCCAAAAATAGGTCACCATCTTCTGCTTGAGATCTTTTTTTTCCAAGCCCCTTTTGAATTTTACAGTTGTCTCTGCTTCCTACTACTTGTGGTAAAACATTTTCCAGAACTCTCTTTGACATTTGACATTTTTCAGAATTATTAATCAATTTAATCTGATAGCCGTATCCCTGTTATGCATTAGTATTATTCTGCCTTGTCATTGGTCCCTTGTCTACTGTTTTATAGTCCCTGAGAGTTTAAAGGATTAAAGTTTATCTCCATTTTGTTCAGTGCTTTTGAACTCTTACAATTGTGTCTAAGACTTTAGTCTTGATGACTGCCCTTCTCCCTGAATGTAAAATGGGCAGGAGATTATTGCATAGCATAATAGAGTATTTTGGGAGTCATCCTGTAAGTGACTGAGGTGCTAACACTGCTCCTTGTAGCACTTTGTTAGTCATGATCTACCTTGGTGGTTACATCTCAAAAAAAAACCTAGTTGTAATTGTATTGATTTTGATCATACTATGATTTTCAAAGTGCATTCTTTGAACTTCTTTAATAAGATTGCAGCAATTTCCTGATTAGTAATGTCTGGCTAACTGCTCTGCATTTCTCTGTTTACTTCCCTCCTCCTTTACTGAATAGTGGAGTTACCTTTGCTCCCTTTCAATCTCTTTCCACTTCTGGAATATGAATAATTTTGAAAAGTCATAACCAGTATATCCATTATCTCCATGGTGCTATTTTTCAGAGCCCTATTAGCTACGTCATTAGGATTTGCAGTTTTATAAGATTTAATTTTCTCACTTATTAGCTCCTTGACTCCATGTTTCTTGTATGTAAGCTGCACACAGCATGTTTGTTCACAGTCTCTGCCATTTCTTCATTTCTTTGTGCCTCTAACAGGCCAATACATACTTTACTAATCCTTTTATATACCTATTTGTATATCTGTCTCTTAACCACATTCTTAACTTTAGGGTGGCACGGTGGCTCAGTGGTTAGCACTGCTGCTTCACAGCGCCAGGGACCCGGGTTCAATTCCTGACTTGGGCAACTGTCTGTGTGGAGTTTACACATTCTCCCCGTGTCTGCTCCGGGTGCTCCGGTTTTCTCCCACATTCCAAAGATGTGCAGGTTAGGTGAATTGGCTATGCTAAATTGCCTGTAGTGTTAAGTGCATTAGTCAGGGTTGAATGTAGGGGAATGGGTCTGGGTGGGCTGCTCTTAGGAGGGTTGGTATGGACTTGTTGGGCCGAATGGCCTGTTTGCACCCTGTAAGGAATCTAATCTATATGGCTACATCACTCATTCTATTCTGTTCTTTTTTGTTTTTTATTAACTTTAGGTCTTTCACTTCGGAAACACTTTGGTCCTCAGCGTTACCATTATTTTTACCACATTGTAAGCAATGTTCCCTCTATACTATGTTGCAGTGCAGTCACTAGGACGTTCTCTGCTGTAGCTTTAACTTCTGAATACAGAATACGCTGTTGCACCTGGAGATCCATACAGCAGCAAAACAAAGCTATTTATAATGTTGATCGTAAACATCTTTTAATTTAATAGTGTACTTTTCCATCTGCAATAAGCTGTGAATGGTTACTAATTTTTATTTGGAATGCATTTTTGAATACTTTGAATTGTTTATTTAATGTTGCCAGGTTGTTTATTTATTGTCACCTTAGTTTATTTATGGAGTCAATCTTGGGCAACTCTGCAATGTATCTACTTAAATGATTTAGTTTAAGATTCTTGTTTGTGATCAGATACTGTAGTTTCAAGCAATGTGGAATTGAGATGAATTATGATCCTTAGTTTATAATTAGGAGCAAGAGTAAGATATTTGATCCATTTGAATCTGCTGTACAATTCAATATTATTGTGTCTGATCTCAATGCCATATTCCCATTCTGTCCATGCCTCTCAACACCTTTTAGCTTCTAAGTTACATTCTTCATTACATTCAGTGGCTTCACTTCTACCTCTTTTATTTTGTGTAAAGAATTTTGTAAGTTGACCACTTGTTAATGAAGAACTTTCTTCACATCTCTGTCATTACCCCTCATTTTAGATGCCCCCACCAGAGGAAAAACATCCCTGCATTCAGTCTGTCCAGCCCTGACAAAACTGTATATCTTTTAATGAGATCCCCTCACATTTTACTGAAGTACGTAGGGTACAGGTCTAATTGCTACAATCTTGCTATCGCAGGAATCAATAAGTTGAGCTATCACTGCATTCCCTCCCATGAGAACTATATCATTTTTTTTGATAAGGAGTCAAAACTGCACAGGATAATCTCGGCTCTATACTCTACATCAAGGACCTCTGTTCCCTGCCATAAGACGTTCTCGCTCCTGTACTGAATTGCTTTTTGCAATGACGGCCAACATACAATTTGCCTTCCTACCTACTTGCTGCACTTGCATGTTAGTTTTAGTGACTGGTATACAAGGGCATCCACATCTCTTTGTACATCAACATCTGTCAATCTATTACCACTTGCCTACCAAAATGAATAACTTCACACTTGTACATGGTTGATGCAATATAACATGTGTAACTTGATCAAAGAGCCTTGAAGCTTCTTTACGTCCTCCTCACCTTCTCGATCCCATCTGATTTGGTCACATCAACAAACCTGGAAGTATTACATTTGGTTCCCTTGCCTGAATCATTGATATATACTGCAAATAGTTGGGGACTAAGCACTGATTTCTGTAATATCCTATTAGTCACTGCTTTGCATTCCATAAAATACTTATTTGCATCTTTTCTGTTTGTTATCTGTGAACCACTTCTCAGTCCATGCGAGTATACTACTCCCAGTTCCATTTGCTTTAATTCTGCACACTAACCTTTTATGGGATTTTTAACAGAAATTTTGTGAAAATTCAAATTTACTTCATCCCCTGGTTCTCACTTATGTATTCTACTAGTTAAGTCCTCCAAAGCTTCTAATGAGCGTGTCAAACGCAATTTCCCTTTCATAAATCTATGTTGACTTTAATTCTGACAACAGTTCTAAGTGCCCTGTTATCATATCCTTTAGACTCTAGCATTTTCCTATTGGCGTTGCTATTGACATTCAGCTAACCTGTCTTTAAAATCTTGTTTTCTCTCTCCCTTTTTTAAATAGTGGGGTTACATTTGCCATCCTGTGTTGTTTTAGAATGTACAGATTTTTGGAAACTGATAATTGACAAATCCACTATTTCTGTATCACTGGTCACCACCTTTCATACCCTAGGGATATACATTTATCATATTGTTGGGATTTTGAGCTCTCGGTCCCATCAATTTCTCTACACATTTTAAAAACAAAAATCCTTCAATTTTTTCTTTTTATTAGAACCTTAATTCTTGAGCATTTCTATGAATTTGTATAATCCTTTGTGGAGAATTGCTCTACAATTTACTTCCTCTCCATGATCAAATCTCCTGTTCTCCATTACCAAATTAGTACTTGTCTGTGCTAATCCCTTCACGTTTAGGCACTACTTTTATGTTCCTTGCAAGTTTACTCTTGTCTATTTTACCCTTCTTATTTGAGCTCCATTACCGAACTCTAAACTGCTCCCAATCCTCCTGCTTGCTAATTTTCTGAGCAACATTGTGACTTCTGTTTGGATTTAACACTTCTGTTAATGTTTTCTGTTAGTCATGGTTGGGCCACTTTTCCTAATGTGCTTTGCACCAGAAAGAAGCATAACATTTTTTTGTTGCTTAAGTATTAAGCCATTGCCTATCCACAATCAGGCTATTTAATTTTCCTTGGCACTGCAAAAAATCTGAGAGCCTGTTCCTTTGGTGTTTCCTCAACACTTTGGTCTAAAAGGCGTCTTAGTATACTCTCCAGGAATTCATCTTTCATAATATTGCAAATATTGTTTACCAAGCTCTGACATTCTGAAACTATGCTGTTGGTCAAAAGACAGTTGTTCACAAGATGTCTAAGGAGGGGACAATGGTACTGAGATTCTCTGATAGGGAATGTGAGGCTCTGGTGGACAGGGTGGTCTAGAGGCGGGCAGTGTGCCACACCATCCCACTCTGGCAGTCTGGTCAGAGGTCACCACCCAGGTCAATAGGAATGGACAGCTCTGATGCAAGGAGGTCAAGGATGTTCACTGTTCTACTGGAGCAAGCTGCATGCACTTGCCTCACTCCATTTCTGCCACTGCACTCACCTCCTTCCAAATCTTCTGCTGTACCTCTCTCACTAATGTGTGCAATACCTTCCATCACTTATCTTGTTATTCATGCCCCCATCCCCATACAAACCATGTATGACCTCTGCACTGCTTACTTGCTCACCTGGAGCATGTCAATGCCTTATATTCAGCTGTGCCAGTATTAAAGTCAAAGGCAAGACAACAAGGGAACTTGGTGCTCACTCTGGGTGCTCCTTCCTCATAAGGAGACAGGGCAGTTCCAGGTCACTTCTGCCATCGCACACACTCCTCTCCTCTCTGGAAATGTCAGAAGTGGCAGATCCTTCACCTCCACTCTTTTCTGTTTTCCATATCCCTCCAACTCTAGACCATTTTAGCTGAGGGGTCCACTTGCCTTTGTCAACCAAATCTCAAATGCCAAAGTGCTGTACAGTCAAGCAGGCGCTCTTCACCTTTGCTGCATGTAGTGGGAGGGAAAGAAGTAAATAACCTTTTTTAGAGCACCTTGGTGATGTTACTCATATTCAAGAAATGTTTTGCAAAAGCATTAACATTGGTTTGTTTGAGTCTTGATTTATCTCACATTGTAACTGTGCCATCATGATGTCTGGTATCCTGTCCTTACAGTATGCATCAGGATTGATATTGCGAGCCTACTGCCGCATTTGGAAATGAGATGAACCAGGGCAATAGGTTCTGCTGGCACCAATGCCCCTCTTCGTCAAACATTACTATTCCTTCCTTGACCTCTGTGTGAATGTATTGATGTTGAATGGAATAGCGGACAATATCAAGGATAGGGAATAAACTTAATGAGGTAAAACCAATGACTGCAGATGCTGGAAACCAGATCTGGATTAGTGGTGCTGGAAGAGCACAGCAGTTCAGGCAGCATCCAAGGAGCAGCAAAATCGACGTTTCGGGCAAAAGCCCTTCAACAGGAATAAAGGCAGAGAGCCTGAAGGGTGGAGAGATAAGCTAGAGGAGGGTGGGGGTGGGGAGAAAGTAACATAGAGTACAATAGGTGAGTGGGGGAGGGGATGAAGCTGATAGGTCAGGGAGGATAGGGTGGAGTGGATAGGTGGAAAAGGAGATAGGCAGGTTGTAGGGGAGCGTGGACCTGACCAGGTAGTCACGGAGGCAACGGTCTTTGCGGAAGGTGGGGAGGGAAATATATCCCTGGTGGTGGGGTCTTTTTTGAGGTAGCGGAAATGTCGGAGGATGATTTGGTTTATGTGAAGGTTGGTAGGGTGGAAGGTGAGCACCAGGGGCATTCTGTCCTTGTTACGGTTGGAGGGGTGGGGTCTGAGGGCGGAGGTGCGGGATGTGGACGAGATGCGTTGGAGGGCATCTTTAACCACGTGGGAAGGGAAATTGCGGTCTCTAAAGAAGGAGGCCATCTGGTGTGTTCTGTGGTAGAACTGGTCCTCCTGGGAGCAGATAGGGCGGAGGAATTGGGAATACGGGATGGCATTTTTGCAAGAGATAGGGTGGGAAGAGGTGCAATCCAGGTAGCTGTGGGAGTTGGTGGGTTTGTAAAAAAAGTCAGTGTCAAGTTGGTCGTCATTAATGGAGATGGAGAGGTCCAGGAAGGGGAGGTAGGTGTCAGAGATGGTCCAGGTAAATTTAAGGTCAGGGTGGAATGTGTTGGTGAAGTTGATAAATTGCTCAACCTCCTCACGGGAGCACGAGGTGATGCCAATGCAGTCATCAATGTAGAGAAGGAAGAGGTGGGGAGTGGTGCCGGTGTAATTACGGAAGATCAACTGTTCTATGTAGCCAACAAAGAGACAGGTCTAGCTGGGGCCCATCCGTGTGCCCATGGCTACCCCTTTGGTCTGGAGGAAGTGGGAAGATTCGAAGGAGAAATTGTTAAGCGTGAGGACCAGTTCGGCCAAACGAATGAGTGTGTCGGTGGAAGGGTACTGTTGGGGACGTCTGGAGAGGAAAAAACGGAGGGCTTGGAGGCTCTGGATGGAGGTGTAGAGGGATTGGATATCCATGGTGAAGATGAGGCATTGGGGGTGGCGGAAACAGAAGTCTTGGAGGAGGTGGAGGGCGTGAGTGGTGTCTCGAAAGTATGTGGGGAGTTCCTGGACTAGGGGGGATAGGACAGTGTCGAGGTAGGTAGAGATGAGTTCAGTGGGGCAGGAGCATGCTGAGACAGTGGGTCGGCCAGGGTGGTCAGGCTTGTGGATCTTGGGAAGGAGGTAGAACCAGGCAGAGCGGGGTTCCCGGACTATGAGGTTTGAAGCTGTGGGTGGGAGACCACCTGAGGTGATGAGGCTCTGTATGGTCTGGGCGATGATGGTTTGGTGATGGGGGGGGTGGGTCATGGTCGAGGGGCAGTAGGAAGAGGTGTCCTCGATTGGCGTTTGGCTTCAGCTGTGTAGAGGTCAGTGCGCCAGACTACCACTGCGCCCCCTTTATCTGCTGGCTTGATGGTGAGGTTGGGATTGGAGCAGAGGGATTAGAGGGCTGCGCGTTGTGAGGGTGAGAGGTTGGAGTGGGGGAGAGGGGTAGACAGGTTGAGACAGTTAATGTCCCGGCGGCAGTTGGAAATGAAGAGGTCGAGGGCAGGTAATAGGCCAGCGCGGGGTGTCCAGGTGGATGCAGTGTGTTGGAGGTGGGCGAAGGGGTCCTCGGAAGGTGGGTGGGAATCCTGTGAAAGTAAGCTCTGAGGCGACGGAAGAATTGTTCGACGTCATGGACTCAGCCTCTATAGCCCTGCAGTGCTCGTTGGCAATGTGATCTGCAATGCAGACATTTGTACTTCGTAAGCATGCTGCAAGTGAATTGGAGTGTTGCAGTGAGGATCCTCAGGAATTGGCCATTATTGTATATCATTGTCTGGGTGATGGGTATGCGCAGTTAGTGCCCATGGATCTTGCCCTGAGATGCTGCTGTGCGATGTTTCATGTGGAGGCCGTTCACAGCCAGCAATGAGCTGAAGTCGCCAAGTACTTGATCTGCCTTCCACGTTGAAAATGGTGACTAGTTTGCTGGGTGGAATAATAGGAAGCTGTATGTTAATGAGGCTAGATGTTACATTTATTAATTGCATGAGCAGTAATCCCCCGAGGTAGTCAATTCTCCGTTGTCGAGCAAGATTCTTACTTTGATGTACAGATCTTGGTTAAAAGATGCAGTGAGGTTCATGATATTGAGAGAGGCCTTACTAGACTTCACTGCCACATTGCTCATCATAGACCATGGTATTGAGGCCCCTTTAAGGTTCCACCTTTAGTTTTACCTGATGTGTGTCGGGTTGAGAGCATTCTGTCTGAGACCTCTGAGTATATTGGCAAAATATATGCTGTAAAAGGTTGGCACTAGATTGAAACCCGGTTTAACTCCACTTCTGATTGGGAATGAATCAGAAGACTCAGACATACATTAGCTTGCTATTGTGGAATTGCTGAACAATTGCCATGATCTTTTCAGCGCAACCAAGTTTCGTCATTGCCTTCCAAAGGTTGTCTCTATGTTTATTTGCAATGATGGCCTCGAACTTGGCAACAAACATGGTGCACGGGTTCATGTTCTGTTCTTGGCATTTCTCCTGGAGCTTTCTAACTGCAAGCACCATGTCAGTGAATCCATGATCGTTTTTGAAACTGTACTGATTCTTTTGCAGCATATCCTGGATGAGATCTTGCACTAAACAGTTCAGAACGATTTTGATGAATGTTTTGTCAGGGACTGAGCGGAGTGTGATTCTTGTGCATTTGTCTCAAGATTGGCAAGTTGTTTTCCTGTCGTGTGAGTGGAGTGCAGATGCATAAAAACATTAGGAGTAGGAGTAGGTCATCTGGCCCATCAAGCCTGCTACGTCATTCAATAAGATCATGGCTAATCTTTTTGTGGACTCAGCTCCCCTTAGCCATGTGCTCACCATAACCCTTAATTCCTTTACTGTTCAAAAATCTATCTATCTCTGCCTTAAAAATGTTCAATGAGGTAGCCTCAACTGCTTCACTGGCAAGAGAATTTCACAGATTCACAACCCTTTTGGTGAAGAAGTTCTTGCTCAACTCGGTCCTAAATCTGCTCTCCCTTATTTTGAGGCTATTTTCCCCAGTTCTAGTTTCATCTACTCGTGGAAACAACCTCCCTGCTTCTATCTTATCTATAACTTGATGATAGTTTTATGTTTCTATAAGATCCCCCTCATTTTTAAAATTCTAATAAGTATAGTCCCAGTCTTGATGTTTAGCTTTGACAGTAAAAGGGTAGTGGCCTGTATTAGTAGTCAGCAGTACACATGGATCTTGATTCATGCAAATCCTGCTTTCTGTGTCTCACATTTATAACTGTTTTGTGGGAGTAGTGTATGGGCCCAGAGTGCTTTCTGACCTTTTTTATTTCTAATCTCTACCCATACTGGGTCTGATTAATTATCTTCAGAGCCAAAACCGTTTCTTACTATAGTTCTTTTATTTTGCTATCTGGCTACTCAGTATTTTTTACAAAATGTGGTGCAACATGGAATAATTGTCTAAACTTTGATATTACAGAAATATCAATTAGATCTAAACTATTTAACTCTGTGTCATTAATTCATCTGTTTTATTGTGAGCGCTTTACACATTCAGATAAGAGCTTTTAACATTTCTAAACTGGTTGCTTGGCTTTATTCAATGTGTAATTAGCATTAAACATTGCCTCTTCTTATTCCATTCTGATTGTCTTTAGCAATTTGCTGCACTGCGGTCTGTAGTTCTGAGGAAGGGTCACTCAACCCAAAACATTAACTCTGATTTCACTCCACAGATGCTGCCACACCTGCTGAGCTTTTTCAGCAATTTCTATTTTTATCCCTCTCTTCAGTCAACGTTTTTCTTTAGACTTCTGAATTTCCGTTTAAATCCTTGTCCAAGCCCTAGTTAAATGATTTATTGGGGCTCCTGATCCCAGTGTTGAGTGCTTAAGCAGAGTCCAGTCTGATGGAATAGATCCCTGACAATAGCAGAATACTGATTCCAATGAGTTGCAAATCTTGTCTACTTGGAACCACATGTTTATTTCTTGAATTTACTTGATCCTATGCCCATTGGTCCTTGCCTCAGATTACAATACAGAGTTTGTTTGTTTAATTTGTGTTTTATAATTAAAACCCATAAATTTATGATTGTGGTTGTATATTCCAAGAGCTTGCATTTAACTTTTACCAGATAACTGTTCTGTGACTTTTTTCTTCAAGAAGAAAGAGAGGGACAAATGTTTTATTTTAACACTGTTCAGTCCCTTGACATTATTTCCTCATTAGATTAAAAAATTGAAGTTGCTGTGGTTCTGTTCGCCGAGCTGGAAGTTTTTGTTGCAAACGTTTTGTCCCCTGGCTAGGTGACATCATCAGTGCTTGGGAGCCTCCTGCGAAGCGCTTCTTTGATGTTTCCTCCGGTGTTTATAATATAAACACCGGAGGAAACATCAAAGAAGCGCTTCGCAGGAGGCTCCCAAGCACTGATGATGTAGTCTAGCCAGGGGACGAAACGTTTGCAACAAAAACTTCCAGCTCGGCGAACAGAACCATAGCAACGAGCACCCGAGCTACAAATCTTCTCACAAACTTTGAAAAAAATTGAAGTTAATGCTACCATCTCCTGAGTTCCTTTAAATTGGCAAAATGCATGCAGTAAAGGCCGGGTGACTTTTCTTTTAGATTAGATTCCCTACAGTGTGGAAACAGGCCCTTCAGCCCAACAAGTCCACACCGACCCTCTGAAGAGCAGCCCACTCCCCTCTGACTAATGCACCTAACACTATGGGCAATTTAACATGGTCAATTCACCTGACTTGCACGTCTTTGGACTATGGGAGGAAATCCACACAAACGCAGGGCAAATGTGCAAACTCCACACAGACAGTCGCCTGAGGTTGGAATTGAACCTGGGACCCTGGTACTGTGAGGCAGCAATGCTAGCCACCGTGCCACCCCTTGTTCTCTTTTTTTTTAAAACGGAATCCCAGTTACCTGTAACAATTATTTCACAGCCTCCTCCAGCATGTAAAGGCTCACTCTGCAACCATTTGATTGAAAACTAATGGAAAATACTTCATATTAATTTGATATCTTCTAAGTCTGATCAATTGTACCCTTTCTAGCTCTTTCACTCTTGTACACTTGTAAGGGTTACTTTTTGGTCCTTGTTTCTGTCACCTCCCAAGAACTGTTTTGAACTTGCATCATGTATGAGACCTATCACCTATTTCTTTAACTAAGTTCCAATTAAACTGTTAAACTTTCCTCCCTTTTTTGCCGACATGTTTACTGAAATGGGCAGATTTTATTCTTCAGGCACTGTCCATCGAACACTTAAAACAGATCAAATCCACATTATCCCTCAAATTAAAGTCAAGAAATGACTGTTGGACCTTCTGGGTGTCTCTGAAAAAGTAAAGGCAATCACCAACCTGCCATTGTTCACTTCTCAATTCCCCCCTCACCCAGGGGGACTAAACTAGGCTGGCTGTAATTTTAGTCCCATATTTGACCTACCGATTCCACATTGCCTGCATTAGAAAGACAGCTTTATTCCACCTATTGTAAAATGATTGGCCTTCACCCCGACCTCAATCTAACTATTGAATGCACCCCCATCCATGGCTTTGTCACCTTGAGGGTTATCTATTCCATTGCCCTTGGAAGTGGTCTTCTATCTTTTCTACTCATCTCTATTTGAATCCTATTCACCTCTCCTTTGTTGACGAATATTGGAAAGTATTTAGTTAAAGTTTTACTTTAAATCCCTTCCACACTACCTTAATCTTTAAAACTCCTGTTTGATTAAGTTTCTTTTGTCACTTTTTAAAAAATCTTTGGTTTCTTATCCATTCTTCATGCAACATCTTAAGTTTTGTTTCACACTGTGCAAGTCGGATTTTTGTGATTGAGGCTGAAAATTGTAGTACTTTTAAACAGGTGGATATATAATGCTAACGCCAGACTGTATGGGGAGTTCAAATCTCAATTTATACAGTGACTCCATGTATTCACTAAATAATCCATGTGCTTATACTATTTGCTTCTTCTGTTTGCAGATCTGTATCAGCGTTGGATTGATGTTTTATGTTGTGCATAGGGCTCATACTGAATTGGATGCTGCCATTTTGGCTTGCCAGATGGAGTTGAAGTCTTCGCTTATTAAAGGTGGCCATCAAAATGGACCTAACATGACATTCTGCAATAAGAGGACTTCAGCCATGACAAGTGGGGGAATAAATGTTGTATGAATGGAAATGATTATATTCAGGGAACTATAAGTCCATCGATCAGTGCTAACTTTTAGGTCAGTAGAGGTTAAAGACTAATTGTTGGGCAATACTACAGTACAGCTTTGCACAACTGCCTTAATAGTGAACATGTTAATGGTACAGTATCGCACTGGTAGCTGAAATAAGTAAGGCATATTGATGGAGTTTTGTTGCTCATTATAAAGATAGCAAGATGGAAGGACAACTTTTTAAAAAAAAACATTAATAAGGTATTGTTAACTGAATTGCACATGCTAATGGTTGAACCATGTCTATCTGTTGTGAAAGAACACATTCTATAACATTTGCTTTAATCAAACAGTCAATGTTTGATTGTCCTCCCCTCCACTATTGACCTTGTAAATTGGTTACAATCAAAATTGTTCAGAGTTATATATATTTGGAGGCACCTGTATTTTCAAATCTATTACATGTGGCATTATGGTGTATCAAGTAAGATAATATATTTGTTTATGTGAAGGAACTGTTTGATATCAAATGAGTAGACAAAAAAGAACAAAGGGGCTCCCAGCTTTGGAGAATGAAATGCAATGTCACAATCATGGTTTAGAATAAAGGAATTTCACATGTCATCAAACAATCCAAGTCCCTTTTCAAATCTGGTTAAAACCATCTTTAAAACATTAAATGTTAATAGTTTTGCTGATCATAAGCATGAAGTTTATATTAGTGTTTTCATTGTAACCTAATTAAAAGAGTAAGAGTAGTGCACATGGCCCTGTGGCTACCTGTAATATGCACTTTACATATTTTGGTCCTAATCAAAATGATACCGTTTGTAGAATAATGGATGACAACAGAGCATCTCAAAAATAAATGCTCATTGTCTTAGTCTATTGAGGCTGCTTGCTATAATTGCAATTAGTAAAATCTAGGACATTTCCTAAATAAATTATTTTGCACATTAGAATTAGCATAAATACATTTTATGGTCTTAATAGTGATCAATTTGGATCAGGTGACTTTGGAAACATTCAAAATGTGTGAATTTGCTCCTTCTTGTGAAAGCAGTATAAATATATAAGTATCACAATGTGATATATTCCAATCTGGGGTTTCAAGATTTCCTATGTGTTTACAGAATTCAAGTTTAAAACTATTTTGGTTAAAACTAGAATAAAGAACCAGATAAATATGCCACATCTTGCTGATCTTTGTGTCAAGATTATATCAGTTAGAGTTGTTTCTTGTCAAAAATGCTGATGTATTAATGTCTACAGATGTTGCAAATAAGAAGACAGTTTGCAATTATTGAGGTCTGGAGCCTTTTAACAACACAGTGGAATGTTCATTTTTGCAAAGGGATTGAGATAATTTAATCCTGCATTTGAAATCTTAGCTTTTTTCCCAATGGATTGTTAAACTAAGCAGTTAAATGCAGTGGAGTAAACAGAAAATGTTGGGAATTTGTAGCCAGTCAATTATTTGAGTGACCAGTCCATCTTCATCAAAATAGGGCTTTCTTTTTAAAAATATGCCCATACCAGAAATGTTGCATGACACATACATTTTAATCTGTTGACAGGGTGTATAATGATTCATATTGTTTTAACATCCCACATACAAGATAAAAATACTTTAGTTCTATATATTGAATATCACTTAGTTCATGAACTATGATTTAAGAACAACATTTTAAGCAGCATGTTTATATTTAATGTGCTCTTTTGCACAAGAAATGTTGCATGTTTTCTGAGGCATTACTTTGAGTTATCAGTGTAGTGATTTGTTTTGCTGCTCTGATATTTTCATATGTGCTCTCTTTGCCTTGATGGTAATCTGATTATTTTGTATATAGCTTATGAAAATGTTTATGGTGTAACACATCTATTAAACACCATTTGTACTCCTTTTAGCTTTTATAACTTAGAGTTGGCGAACATGCACTTTTAGCCAATGCCAAATGGTCTTGAATTGTTTCCTTTTGCTTGATATGTACAATGATTATATGGCCTATGTACATTCAAACTTGCTTCAAATTTTGTCAGGATAATGGATATTAATTGAGTAGTGGTACTTAAGGCTGAAATAATGAAATGCAGAGATATTGTAAAAAGGTACTTTTTGGAAATAATTGTGAGCAAGTTAGAATGGACGTATAGGAATTATTGCAGTTCTTTTGTTTTGAAAATAGTTTAGATGAGGGAAGAGATTAAAGCACATTTGTTTATGCTGACACTTTATATGTTAGCTGGTTATGGAAACTTGAAAGCATTTACCATACATATATTTTGAAAGTTCTGTTAAAAAATTTATGTATTTTATATCTAAACTGGGTCACCATCAGGGGACATCCTGCTTTTCAATACAATGATTCCTTGAACAGATAAGGTTTAGTTCAAATGAATTTGAGAAAAGCATGTTTCAAAGAATTTCACTTTTTGATTTTTTCCTGTTTGTTCATGAATATCAGTATAGTAAAGTACAACAGATTTTACAAACTGAAAACGGGTATGGAACAGACACATCATCTTTAATTTGGACTTTGCTAATGGTTTTTCATTGTAAATTGTATAAATGAATCAC
This sequence comes from Chiloscyllium plagiosum, assembly GCF_037043375.1. Classification (NCBI taxonomy): domain Eukaryota; kingdom Metazoa; phylum Chordata; class Chondrichthyes; order Orectolobiformes; family Hemiscylliidae; genus Chiloscyllium; species Chiloscyllium plagiosum. Next base: position 100,988,740 of record NW_028270142.1, on the reverse strand, counting down.
AGCTGTGACTTTGTTCCCTTCTATAAGTAAAAGTTGAGCCAATGTGGAAGGTTATTCAACTTACTCTGCTTTTCGCTTGCAGATATACAATGGTGGATATTTTGTTTAATATCTATAAATTGAATTGCCCTTTATATTTCTTGGAGTACTAGATTTTATAAAATTTGAATTCTGCTTTCATATAATGGTACTCGGCAATAATATGTGTATATATCAGTGGCAGTGTGCAGAAGACTCCAGTGAAGATCTCAGATTATTCTTTGATAAATCTGTAGAAGTGTCATCATGGTTAAATGTTTTATGTGAATCTCATGAATCAAGAATATGGTGTGCGTGAACTTTGTCCATATTGACTGCCGGTGGCAGGATGGAAACTCCAAAAGAAAGTCTATATGAAATTGAAACTATTATACATTCTAAATAAACGAGTACAATTCTAAAATTTGGATTCAGATGACTGCTGGAAACTACCTTTTACTGAGTGGTTTGTCATTTGACTGGCTCAATGGATCACTCTTAAAGTTGCTCCTTCTGTCTGTTTTGTATAGAAACATCTGATGCTTTCCATATAGACACAAATTGATATCATTGTTTACCATAAAGTGCATTTCTTTATTGATGTCATATGACTGAATATTTAATTTAATGTATAATCTGTTTTAATAAAATGACTTCTTAAAGTGAGCTTGTTTGATTCTGGATCATTTTCTGTTAATCATGTTAGCCTTTCAGTTCGGACTTTATTTGGAAAAACAGATTGAAGAATTACATAACATGCTAATTATTGTGGTCATGTTATAACCAGAAGGAGTTTAGATGTATTAACTGATTTTGTACTTCAGATTTTAATGTATCTTTTACATCTAGCAGACACCTGTTTTGAATGGTGCACATTTGGACTAATGGCAGGAAGTTGTTTGTAATGTCATTAGTAAAATAGTGTGCTGAGCCTTTCTTGTTTACACTGTGGTACTCCTAGATATTTGGCAAAATGGTGTAAAATATCTGCAGCCTATGTGCTGGAAATGAGCACCTTATTCAAAGATGTGGAGAAAGTCATTAGGGAAATTATACTTCTCATGTCTCAATTTGAAATCAAAAATATTTTGCTTTTTAGTTTAAATTTGGGTCAAGTAACTTGATGAACAGGGTAAAATAACTGATAATTGCTCTGTTTTCTAGAGTGTAATAGGACATGATCCCTGAACAGAGAAAATTTGAATTTGTACAAAAGTTGTGTTCTGAGGAAAACCCATTTAACACATGAATTATTTTCAAAGTGTAATTGTTTTGGAGGTAAACCTGGCACAGTTTGTACAAAATTAATAGACAATGTGCCCTATTAAATCTTTTTGTGGGTGTTGATTTGTGAATGCATGTTGAAATAATGCAACAGGAACTTCTACATCCACCTAAATGAATAGGCATGGTTTCAGTTGTAAAATGTGAAGTAAAAAAAAAGCTGTACCTATACAGAGGTTGTGCTTAAGTTAGAATGAGAATTGAGCAATGACCTCTGACTCCAAGAAAGTGCTGTTAAAGCACGTCTTGATGGAAACTTGTCTAATAGGTCTAAATTTTGTGATCTCTGCATATTAAGTCAGTTAATTATATTGTAACCTACATCTGATTTTGTACAAAGACCACAAGCTGTAGGAGCAGAGGTAGGGCATTCAATCTATCAAGTCCATTCAGTATGAGCATGACTGATCTGGTATACTTCGACTCTTATTTTCCTGCCAGTTCCCATAACCCTTAATTCCCTTACTGATTTAAAATCTTTCTGCCTCAGCCTTTAATAAAAGTAACAATGCAGCTTCGACAGCCCTCTGCAGTATTGAATTTTGCAGATTCACTACCTTCTGAGAGAAGAACTTCCTTCTCATCTCTATTTTAACTAATGGAACCCCTTCTGAGTTTATGCCCTCTGGTTCTGGACTCTCCCAGAAGTAGAAGCGATCTCTCTAGTTAACCTGTCAAGTCCCTGCAGAATCTTGTATTTCAAGAAGGTTGCCTCTCATTCTTATAAATTCTGAAAAGTACAGGCCCAACACACTTAACCTCTCCTCATAAGACTATCCTTCCATACTTGTATTAGTCTATTGGACTTTTCTGGACTGTTTCCAATGACATTATATTTTCTTCTTGGATAAGAGACCCAAACCTGTTCAGTGTTCCAGCTTTGCTCTGATTAGTGCTTTGTATAGTTTTAGCAAAACCTCCCTGCTTTTATACTGCATTTCCTTTCAAACAAAGCCCAATGTTCTGTTTGTCTTCCCGATAACCCACTAAACTTGATAATGCTATTTGTTAATCATGCGTGAAGATTCTCAAATTGCTCTGTTTTTTGTGGCTTTCTACCGTCTTTCTCTATTCAAATAATAGTCAAAATCTTTATACTTCCTGCCAAAGTGTGTAATTGCACATTTTCCCACAATAAATCAGTTTAAGTTTTACTCACATTTAACCTGTCTACATCCCTTGCAGACTATTGTCATACTGCTAGTACATCTACTATATCCTTAGCTATTTTAAAATTATAAGGTGCAGCCCATCGCATCCAGGGGACCTCTGGCTTCAGCCCCATTTTCTTTCCTCCAGTGACAGTTATTGTATTGCTTCCTCTATTTAGCTCTTGATTATTTAGTGATTTAATTATTTAATGAGAACCACTAGTAACCAATATAGCATTGGCTTAAAATATTGGAAAGGCCGTAAGATATCCTTTAATAATTTTGTTAGCATTTTCTAAATTCAAAGTAGTTGTATTGAATAACAAAATTTAGTTTGAACTTGAAAGCCCCTTTTTAGTTAGGAGTAGATTACCAACGCAGTCAAACTTGGCAGGTATGAAAACTTTTAGATCTCTGAAGGAACTTCATCAGCTGTAGATTGGGTAGTTTTCAAAGCAAAAAAAATATCTCCAGGTATAATTTATCTACAAACATACTAGGAACAACTTTTTAAAAAGTTTGTCAATATCAGCACATAAATCAGGAATATTGTCATCTAGAAGTGGGCTGGCAAGGATTTAAGTCATGACTACAATTGTTATTTATTGTCAGAATTGATTCCAAATTTGTGAATTTATTATTTTATGAATAATGCATAATAGAATACCAAAGATGATTATAGCATGATTATTCTTTGAATGCACACACAATTTTTAAATTCACATTTAAAAAAAATGCTATTCAATCAAATGGATTTGAAGAAAACTCTACTCACTGCAGTTCTTTCTGTTAAAATGGTTTTGTTTCAAGTTGATTTAAAGAGATTCGACTGATCTGCATAACAAGTTGGTGGTTTTAATTGATAAATTGTAAAACAAAATCTGTTTCACTGGTTGATAAATCAAAGAGTAAAAGCATAAATTTAAAATCACTGAAACATTTTCTTTTTTGTGAATTTGTCAACACTGCTTCTGCATGGTAAATGAAGATCACATTCCCATTTGAAAACATGGTATGTTATGGTCCTGACCTGAATCTTTGATGTTAAAATCTATTGGCTACCCCATGTTTACGGACAGAATGTCATCTCTTTCCTATTGATGTCTCAACTGATCAGCATCTGTTTCCATTTCTGGGGATAGGTTGGCCACTGATATACATAAGCACTGACTCCCACAGTTGCCTGCTCTCACTGAGATCCACACTCAATGATATGCACCACCACATGCATAGTATTGCCCTCTGTTCATCATTATCACCTCACCCTATCTCGGAGCTGTCCTATACTCCCAATGCACTTCATTCTCTGGTTGATATTCTAACTAGAAACTTTTTCTTTCAGGCATTAAGGAATGCAAGCTGCAATAAACACCACTCTGGAATCTCCCCTTCCCTCTGTTTCTATCCTTCTCCTTAATCCCACTTAGAGTAATTGAAATATACAGCACAGTAACAGAATTTTCGGTCCAACTTGTCCATGCTGACCAGATATCTTAAGTTAATCTCGTCCCATTTGTAGCACTTGGCCCAAATCCCTCTAAACCCTTCTAATTCATATACCCATCTAGATACCTTTTAAATGTAATTAAACCAGCCTCCACCACTACTTCTGGCAGCTCATTCCATACATGCACCACCCTCTATGTCAAAAAGCTGCCCCTTCAGTCCCTTTTAACTCTTTTTCCTCTCACTTTAAATCTATGCCCTCTAGTTTGGGACTTCCCCACCCCAGGGGAAAAAACCTTGGCTATCCATGCCCCTGGTCATTTTATAAACCTCCCACTAACCTGATTTTTTGCCAGGTGTTGACTAGCTCTTCTGACATTCTGCTCTCTGATGTTGAATATTCTATACTCAGCAAAGATCTTGGTTTTATTGCCCTGTCCTCCACCTCAATGAACTTTGGGCATGACATCATATTGAACTCCTCATCTGTCACCTCCACCTTTGTGCCTATTTCTTTATATAGGAGTCCTCTCCCCATCCCTTTACCTGTTCTGCTTTCTCCCCAAAGATGCCAGAGGTGCAGTTTTGTCAGCAATTTCTGTTTTTGTGTAAAATATTGGTTAAGTCACAGTGTAGTTTTGGAATCCATCTTATGGGAAAAATGTGATTTCACTGGAAAGGGTGCAGAATAGATTTTTCAGGATATGGCCTGAGCTGAAAAGTTTTAGCTATAAAGAGAGATGGGATAGATTAGGCTTGTTTTCTTATGAGCAGAGGAAACTGAAGGGAAAATGTTTAAGATGCAGAAAATTGAGGGCGCATAGGCAAGAGAGATAGGAAGAAACATTTCCCCCTTGGTGGACGGAACAGGGCATAGACTTAAGTAAGCAGCAGGAAGTTTTGAGGGGATGTGAGGAGTTTTTTATCCAGCAAATCTGGAATCCACTGCCTGTAAGTATGGGTAGAGGCTCAACCCAATTTTAAGAACTATTTAGATATACACTTGCAATGCCTAGCGTTGGGCCAAATGTTCGAAAATGGGATTGGAATAGTTGGACGGTTGTTTTTGACAAGTGCAAACTTGATATGCCAAAGGGCCTTTTTCTGTGCTATGGACCTATAAAGTACTGTGATTGGTAACCACTCATCATTGCATTTGTAAAACTATTTAATGCTTTAGTTTCTTAGAATGACAAGATATTGGGAATTGAGTTCAAAATTATCAGAGATTCTAAATTGACACTATTTCTCAAATTAAAATTTCTAGCACTTCACATACAACAATAATGTTGGGATGTCATGTAGAGTTTGGACAGGACATTGGTGAGGTGTCTTCTGGAGTGCTGTGTGCAGTTCTGGTCACCCTATGATAGGAAGGATATTAATGAACTGGAGAAGGTTCAGAAAAGATTTACCAAGATGTTGCTGGGAATGGAGGTTTTGAGTTCTAAAAATAGGCTGGGACTTTTTCCACTAGAGCATAAGAAGTTGAGGCGTCACCTTTAGAGGTTAATAAAGTCATGAGGGGCATAGAGAAGGTGAATAGCAAAGGGCTTTTCCATAACGTGGGTGATTTTTAAAATTAGGGTGCATATTTTTAGGGTGAGAGGAGAAAGATTTAAAGACACAAGGGACAACGTTTTTTAGTGGTTAGTGTGCGGAATGAACTGAGTTACAATCTTTAAAAGCCATTTGGGTTGGTTCATGAATAGGAAAGGTTTGGAGGGATATGGGCCAAATGCAGGTAGAAGGGACTAGTTTGGGAACATAGGTTGATGGGCAGAAGGGTCTGTTTCCATGCTGTGTGAAGCTAGTTCTGTCCTGCAGTCAGCTGTGGAAATGCTGTATATGTATTATGGAGCCATAAATTAATATCTTTATTTAGACCGGCATAGATGCTATAGGGAAGATTAGGGATAACATTACAGCTGTACTTTGGGGGGGATATTTCTGGGAATATATCCAGGGAAATTATTTGAGTGGAATTAAGAAATAAGAAAAGGATGATCACCTTAGTGGAATTGTATACTGTATATAGTCAGTGGGAAATTGAGGAAAAAATTTGTAAGGAGAGCTCAGTTATTTGGCATGTTAAAATCCCTTACCATAACCACCCTATTATTCTTACAAACATTGACTAGGACTGCCATAGTGTTAAAGGTTTAGATGGAGATGAATTTAAGTGTGTACAAGGAAATTTTATGATTCAGTATGTGGACATACCTACTAGTGAAAGTGCAAAGCTTGACTTACTCTTAGGAACTAAGGCAGAACAAGTGACTGAGGTGTCAGTGGGGGAGCATTTTGTGGCCAGTGACCATAATTCTTAGTTTTAAAATAGTGATGGAAAAGGATAGACTGGATCTAAAGGTTAAAGTACTAAATTGGAGGAAGGCCAATTCTAACAATATTAGGCAAGAGCTTTCAAAAAATGATAGGGGGTGGATGTTTGGAGGTAAAGGGAAAGCCGGAAAATGGGAAGCCTTCGCAAATGAGATAATGAGATTCCAGAGAAAGTATGGTTCTGAAAGGGTGAAAGGCAAGGCTGGCAGGTTTTGGAAATGCTGGATGACTAGAGAATTTGAGGTTTTGGTCAAGAAAAAGAAGGAAGTGTATGTCAGGTACAGACAGCAGAGATCAAGTGAATCCTAAGAAGTGTATAAAGGCAGTAGGAGAATAAGTAAAAGGGAAATCAGGAGGGCAGAAAGGGGACATGATATAGCTTTGGCAAATAGGGTTAAAGAGAATCCAAAGGGATTTTATAAATACATTAAGGGTATCTAGGAAGAGAATAAGGCCCCTCAAAGATGAGCAACCAGTTGTGGTGAGAGTTGATGGAGATGAGGCAATAGCAAGAGGTAGTGCAGCCAGTGGGAAGGAATTTCCTGGGAAAGAACCAAGGGATCGGTTAAAATGTGTTTGCTTTAATGCAAGGAGTATCAGGAATAAGTGATGAGCTTAGAACATAGATCAGTACCTGGTGCTATGATGTCGTGGCCATAACAGAGACCTGGGTTTCTCAGGCAGGAATGGTTGCTGGATGTTCCAGGGTTTAGAACATTTAAAAAGAATAGGAAGAGGGGAAAAAGAGAAGGGGGTGTAGCACTGCTAATCAGAGAGGGTATCGCAGCTACAGAAGCTTCCACTGTCGAGGAGGGTCTGCCTACTGAGTCAGTATGGGTGGAAATTAGGAACAGTAAGGGACCAGTCACCTCATTAGGGGTTTACTACAGGCCCCCCAATAGCAGCAGGGAGATTGAAGAAAGCATAGGTCGGCAGATTTTGGAAAAGTGTGAATGTAGCAGGGTTGTTATAATGGGTGACTTTAACTTTCCCAATATTGATTGGAACCTCCTTCAAGCAGATGGTTTGGTAGGAGCTGACTATGTAAGGTGTGTTCAGGAGGGTTTCCTAACTCAGTGCATTGACAGGCCGTCGAGGGGAGAGGCCATTTTGGATTTGGTGCTCAGCAATGAGCTGGGGCAGGTGTCAGATCTTGCGGTGGGAGAGCGTTTTGGTGATAGTGACCGCAACTGCCTCACATTCTACATAGCTATGGAGAAGGAGAGAAGCAGGCACAATGGGAGGATATTTAATTGGGGAAAAGGAAACTATGATGCTATCAGACGTGAGTTAGGAAGCATGGACTGGGAGCAATTGCTCCATGGAAAGGGCACTATACACTTGTGGAGACTAAGGAACAGTTGTTGCAAGTGATGCATAAATGTGTTCCTCTCAGACAGGCAAGAAGGGGTAAGATAAAGGAACCTTGGATGACGAGAGTGGAGGAGCTTCTCGTCAAAAGAAAGAAGGCAGCTTATGTAAGGTGGAGGAAGCAAGGGTCTTGCTCAGCTCTAGAGGATTACATGCAGGCGAGGAAAGAGCTCAAAAATGGTCTGAGGAGAGCCAGAAGGGGGCAGGAAAAAGACTTGGCAGGAAGTATTAGGGAAAATCCAAAGGCATTTTACACGTATGTGAGGAATAAGAGAATGATCAAAGAAAGAGTAGGGCTGATCAGGGATAGCATAGGGAACTTGTGTATAGAGTCTAAGGAGGTAGGGGAAGCCCTAAATGAGTTTTTTGCTTCTGTCTTTACTAAAGAAAAGGACCTTGTAGTGAATGAAACCATTGAGGAGCAGGTAAGCAGGCTGGAACGGATAGAGATTGAGGAAGCTGATGTGCTGAAAATTTTGACAAACATTAAGATTGACAAGTCGCCAGGGCCAGACCAGATTTGTCCTCGGCTGCTTTGGGAAGTGAGAAATGTGATTGCTTCGCCACTTGCGAAGATCTTTGCATCCTCACTCTCCACCGGAGTCGTACCTGAGGACTGGAGGGAGGCAAATGTAATTCCTCTCTTCAAGAAAGGAAATAGGGAAATCCCTAGCAATTACAGACCAATCAGTCCCACATCTGTCATCTGCAAGGTGTTAGAAAGGATTCTGAGAGATAGGATTTATGACCATCTGGAAGAGCATGGCTTGATTAAATGCAGTCAGCATGGCTTTGTGAGGGGAAAATCATGCCTCACAAACCTTTTTGAGTTATTTGAGGATGTTACTAGACAGGTTGATGAGGGTCGAGTGATGTATATGGACTTCAGCAAGGCATTTGATAAGGTTCCCCATGGTAGGCTAGTTCAGAAGGTCAGGAGGAATGGGATACAGGGAAATTTAGCTGTCTGGATACAGAATTGGCTGGTCGACAGAAGACAGCGAGTGGTAGTGGAAGGAAAGTATTCTGCCTGGAAGTCTGTGGTGAGTGGTGTTCCACAGGACCTCTACTTGGGCCTCTACAGGTTCTTGGGCCTCTACTCTTTGTAATTTTTATTAATTACTTGGATGAGGAAATTGAAAGATGGGTTAGCAAGTTTGCAGACGGCACAAAGGTTGGAGGTGTCATTGACAGTATAGAGGACTGTTGTAGGCTGCAGCGTGACATTGACAGGATGCAGAGATGGGCTGAGAGGTGGCAGATGGAGTTCAACCTGGATAAATGCGAAGTGATGCATTTTGGAAGGTCGAACTTGAAAGTTGAGTACAGGATTAAAGACAGGATTCTTGGCAGTGTGGAGGAACAGTGGGATCTTGGTGTGCAGGTACATAGATCCCTTAAAATTGCCACCCAAGTGGACAGGGTTGTTAAGAAAGCATATGGTGTTTTGGCTTTCATTAACAGGGGGATTGAGTTTAAGAGCTGTGAGATCTTGTTGCAGATCTATAAAACTTTGGTTAGACAGCAGTTGGAATACTGTGTCCAGTTCTGTTTGCCCTATTATAGGAAAGATGTGGATGCTTTGGAGAGGGTTCAGAGGAGGTTTACCAGGGTGCTGCCTGGAATGGATGGCTTATCTTACGAAGAGAGGTTGACTGAGCTTGGACTTCCTTCATTGGAAAAAAGAAGGAAGAGAGGGGACCTAACTGAGGTGTACAAGATAATGAGAGGCATAGATAGAGTTGATAGCCAGAGACTTTTTCCCAGGGCAGAAATTGTTAACACGAGGGGTCACAGTTTTAAGCTGTTTGGCGGAAAGTATAGAGGGGATATCAGAGGCGGGTTCTTTGCGCAGAGAGTTATGAGAGCATGGAATGCATTGCCAGCAGCAGCTGTGGAAGCAAGGTCATTGGGGATATTTAAGAGACTGCTGGACATGCATATGGTCACAGAAATTTGAGGGTTCGTACATTAGGTTTACCTTATATGAGGATCAATGGTCGGCACAACATCGTGGACTGAAGGGCCAGTTCTGTGGTGTACTGTTCTATGTTCTATCCCCACCTAATCTAGTCCCATCTGCCAGTACTTGGCCCATATCCCTCCAAACCCTTCCTATTCATACACCCATTCAGATGCCTTCTAAAAGTTATAATTGTTCTAGCCTCCACCACTTCCTCTGGCAGCTCATTCCATACAAGTACCACCCGCTGTGTAAAAAAAGTTGTCCCTTAGGTCTCTTTTATATATCTTTTTACTTTCACCATAAACTTATGCCCTCTAGTTCTGGACTCCCCACCCCAGAGAACAGACTTTGTCTATTTATCCTATCCATGCCCCTCATGATTTTATAAACCTTGATAATGTCACCTCTCAGCCTCCGAAGCTCTGGGGAAAACAGCCCTCGCCTATTCAACATCTCTTTATAGCTCAAATCCTCCAACCATGGCAACATCCTTAAAATCTTTTCTGAACATCTTTCCAATAGGAAAGAGAGCAGAATTGCACACAATATTCCAACAGTGGCCTAACCAATGTCCTGTACAGCCGCAACATGACCTCCCAACTCCTGTACTCGATACTCTGGCCATTAAAAGAAAGCATAACAAATGTCCTCTTCACTATCCTATCTAACTGCGACTCTACTTTCAAGGAGCGATGAACCTGCACTCCAAGGTCCCTTTGTTCAGCAACACTCCCTAGGACCTTACCATTAAGTGTATAAGTCGTGCTAAGATTTGCTTTCCCAAAACGCAGCACCTCACACTTATCTAAATTAAACTCCATCTGCCACTCCTCAGCCCATTGGCCTTTCTGATCAAGATCCCATTGTAGTCCCATTGTAGGTAACATTTGCTGTCCAGTACATGTCCAATTTTGGTGTCATCTGCAAATTTACTAACTATACCTCCAAATCCATTATATATAAATGATGAAAAGTGATGGACACAGCACCAATCCTTGTGGTGGTCACAGGCCTCCAGTCTGAAAAACAATCCTCCACCACCACCTTCTGTCTTCTACCTTTGAGCCAGTTCTGTATCCAAATGGCTAGTTCTCCCTGTATTCCATGAGATCTAACCTTGCTAACCAGTCTCCCATGGGAAACCTTGTCAAATGCCTTACTGAAGTCCATACAGATCACATCTACTGCTCTGCCCTCATGAATCCTCTTTGATACTCCTTCTAAAAGGTAAAGAATGTTACCTCCGAACACAACGGGATTGTGATCAGATGGACCAATGGACTGAGGCATGGCAGATGGACATTAGATAAATGTGAGGTGCTGCATTTTGGAAAGGCAAATCAGGCAGGACATGTACACTTAATGGTAAGTTTTGGGGAGTGTTGCTTGGAGTGCAGGTTTATAGTTCCTTGAAAGTGGAATCGCAGTTAAATAGGATAATGGAGGTGTTTGGTATGCTTTCCTTTATTGGTCAGAGTATTGAGTATAGGAGTTAGGAGGTCATGTTGCGGCTGTACAGGACATTGGTTAGGTCACTTTTGGAATATTGTGTGCAATTCTGGTCTCCCTCCTATAGCATGGATGTTGTGAAATTTGAATGGGTTCAGAAAAGATTTACAAGGTCTTTGCCAGGGTTGGAGGGTTTGAGCTATAGGGAGCAGCTGAGTCAGCTCGGCCTGTTTTCTGTGAAGCATCAGAGTCTGAGGGGTGACCTTTTATAGAGGTTTATAAAATCATGGACAGGGTAAATAGACAAGGTCTTTACCCTGATATGAGGGAATCCAGAACTAAAGGGCAAAAGTTTAGGGTGAAGCGGGAAAGATGTGAAACGGACACAAGGGGCAATGTTTTCACACACAGGGTGGTGCGTGCATAGAATGAGCTGCCAAAAGAAGTGGTGGAGGCTGGTACAATTATAACATTTAAAAGGCGTCTGCATGGGAATATGGGCCAACTGCTGGCAAATGGGACTAGATTAATTTAGGATATCTAGTTAGCATGGACGAGTTGAACTGAAGGGTCTGTTTTCATGCTGTACATCTCTCTGACTCAAAGTGAATAAAGAAAAAAATTTAAAACTTGGTTTGTGTCATGGTGCACATCCCCTTGAACTTTGAGTATGGTGCACCATAAAACTGAGAATTTCTATAAAACGTGGTGGCTCATTTTGGACTACCTGGGTACAGATTTGTCCACCATACTCATAAGAGCTTTTATATGGATTTGGTGATTCTATATAATGAATCTGATATCCAGAGGGTGATCCTATGTAATGAATATGTATAAATGTGTGCACTCAATAATTGAGGGCTATTTCTTTGCTTTGCTAAGCGGTTATTATCATTATTATTATTGTTAAGATTTGCCTCATACCTTAGTTATTAGTTATTATTTATTTAGTAATTAGTGTGTTTGTTTTTGGCATTGGTTTGAATTGTTCGGTTTGTATTTGTCGCTATGTTCAAAAGAAGAATTTTCCTTATTTTTAATAGAAATATATTTTTTAAAATTGATTTGCATGATCTATATGCAGATTAAAGCAACCCATAATTACAGATGTTCCTTTATTGCATGAGTGTCTAATGTCCTGTTTAATGCCATTCTGAACATTACTAATATAGTTTGAAGGTCTATATGCAACCCCAATAGTTTCTATGAGGAAACATGTTTTCTGTCAATGGGTTGAAAGTGTTTACAATTCCTGTCCTCAAATGACTGGATGCAGAATCTCTAAATATTTTTAAGGCAGAGGTATATAGATTCTTGATGATAACTAAGATGAAAAGTAGGGATTCTATAATTAACAGGCGTATGCAAGAATGTAGAATTGAGGTTGAAATCAGATCAGCCATGATGTTAGTGAATGGTAGAGCAGGCTCAAAGAACTAAATGACCCACTCTTGTTCCTTGTTTATATGTTTATATTGCTGGTTTTTGATATCAGTACCAATGGATGAAAATCTGGATATAGTGAATGATCATAGTGGCAGGACTGTGACTGGAAAGGATCACAGTGGCTTCTCTGTCCATGGCAAGTATTTTTATTGATTGCCTGTACACTGCATGCTGTTCTTTATTGTCCCAATGCATGTTACTAGCAGTCTTTAACATGCTCAATGGCTCCCTGGTGAGTGTACGTCATTGACCAAGACTTCCATTTTTCCCACATACCTGCTAGCCTGCTATTAATTGACTGGTCAGTACTTAGTCTCGGTCTTGTGGTTCTACTGTGATTACATAACTGCGAGCCCACTAATGTCATCCCAATAGCTGCTTCTCATTTGTCCCAGTACGTTTTCTTTTCTTCCTAAACCCACACTCAAGAGCTTGCTACAGAAACTATTTGCATTTTGTTACGTATTCTGTTCATCACAGTGAAGTTTCTGTTTTAACAGCAGTGTGCTGAGGACCGCAGAATCAGTCATTTTGCCCTAAGAAGCCATTCATGTTGAAACATAAAATAGGAGAACGAGAATGCCATCCAGCTCTTCAAGGATCGATTTCTTCTTGGGGACAGAATGAAACTTTACTGCAGAGGGCTGTTCAGGCTGAGTCATTAAGTGTGTTGAAGGCTGAGGTATTGTCAGCGAAAACCGTTGTCAACTTCTTGCACTTAACCTGGACACCTTTCTGTGGTTGTCAAGCAACTAGAATATTTTCAGACAAGTAAGACATTAAATGAAAGTTTTTTGAGGAATTTGTATGTCAGACTGAGTCAGATTTCCTACTCTTTAGTTGTACCAAAGTTATATCATAGAATCCCTGCAGTGTTGAAGCAGGCCATTCGGCCCATCGGGTCCATAGCGACCCTTCAAAGGGCATCCAACCCAGACTCACCCCTACCCTATCCCTGAAATCCTATCTTTTCCAAGCCTATGGGCAATTTAGCATGGCCAATCCATCAAATCTGCACATCTTTGGACTGTGAGAGGAAACCAGATCACACAGAGGAAACTCACTCAGACACACTGGGAATGTGCAAACTCCACATAGACAGTCACCTGAGGGTGGAATCAAACATGGCTTCCTGGAAATGTGAAGCAACAATGCTAGCTACTGTGTTGCCCTGTGGAATTTAAATTAACTTCCCGCTTACTCCAACAAAAGAGAATTTAACCACTCTCCTTTGATATTCAATGACATTACTATTGGTGGTTCCTCCCATGATCAAACTCCTGGGGGTTACCATTGAGCAGTAAATGAATTGGACTAGCCATATAATTACTCTGGCGACAAAAGCAAGTCAGAGGCTAGGAATCTTGTAGTCAGTAACTCCTGACTTCCCAAGCCCTGTCCACCAGGTCGGCGGTGAGATGGAATGCTCTCCATCTGTCTGGTTTAGTGCAGCTCCACCAACAGTCAAGAAGTTTAACCATCCAAGACAAAGTTGCCTACTTGATTAGCACTCAAACATTCACTGTCTCCACCACTGATGCACGGTAGCAGATGTGTGTACCATCTACAAGATGCACTGCAATAATTCACAAGACTCCTTTGACAGCTACCATCCAGAAGGGCAAACTCAGCACTGCTACTTGCATGTTCCCATCCACGCACTATCCTGAGTTGGAAATATATCACCCTTCTTTCAGAGTTGCTGGGTCAAAGTCCTGGAACTCCCTCCCCAGTGACACTATGGGTTTACCTCCACTAAACAGATTGCAGCAATTCAAAAACACAGCTGACCACGCCTTCTCAGCAACAGGGATAGGAAATGAATGCTAGCCCAGCCAGCAACACCCAGTACACATTAAATTTTTTTTTTAAAAAACATGAATTTATGATACTCTCCAAATTAACAATGTATCTTTCTAACATAACTGAAGTAAAACTAATATTCAGAAAATTCAGGATTTGGCATGTGTCAGCTGCATATGTAGCTACAACCTGATATAGAATTATTGGTTAATAACTTATTGTGGCAAAGGAATCCAAAGATTAAAATATCAAAATAATATCTTCAATTAATACTCGCACATGATCTGGAACCGTTTTAGTCTTCATCTATGACTCAGACAGTGCTAAACCAAATACTACAGCAGATGGCAGTATGTTCCAATGGTTCCTTCGGTCATCAGGGTAGCCTGCATTATTTTCATGAGGCTTTCGGATCAGAATTTATTGGACTTGGTGAATTGCAAAGTTCCACAAGTTTCTGAACAAATTCCACTGCTCCACCCCTAGCTTCACAGAAAGGACTTGTCATGCTTAACGTCAATGTAATTTTCATGAAGTTGCAGTCTTTCCACAGTGTCCATTAAACACACACTAAGGTAAGTCTAGCAATTAACATGACATGTCAATTACTAGTAACTAGCAATTAGTAACATTTGCTCAGAAAGTGGGCATTTTTAGGTGTGGATTCTCATTTTTGAAATTGTGAATTCAAATTATATTTAGCTCAAATTTTAAATGTTACATTTTTCTATGTATTTATTCTTTCTATTGCTTTTCTGACCCTCCTTCTATTAAATGAATCTTTTTTTTCCCCACTTTCAGTGCCTGATTTGATATTGAATTGACCTCTCTAATTCGTTGTCTTCTGTCTTCCTCTGTTTATTTCTCAGTGCTGAAAGTTCATTGGGTGAGCAGATGTAGTGTTTGCCACATTATTGACCAAGATGTCAGAGGCTTGTTTCATGCACTGAGTCTGCTTTTCTCAGCTCTCACATTTGAGCAATACTTTGGGATTTAAAAACTGCATGATCAAGTTTATTTACAAGTAGTTCTATGGAACTTTATGAGAACAGAATTTTACATTCTGGGAAAAATTTCCTCTGTGTCCTATTTGAAGAAATGTCATACAAACTGTTCCGTATTGAGTAAATTCACCAATGCAGCATTCTTAGCAGGGCTTGAAATGGGCACAGATTAAAATTGGGTTGCAAGATCGAATCTACTTAAACATCAGGGATAGTGGGGATGTGGTGGTCATTACAGTGGGCTAGCAAACTAGAGACCCAGTCCAACGCTTTGGAGATATGGCTTCAAACTCTGTCATAGCAACTGTTGGAATTGAAATGCAATTCGTAAATCTAGAATTGAAAGCTAGTCTCAGCAGTTCATATCCAAATGCAGCAAGGCCTGGACAATGTCCATTTTGGACTGACAAGTGGCAAGTAACATTTGTGCCACGCAAGCACCAGGTAATGGCCATCTCTAACAAGCAAGAATCTAATTAACACTCTTGACATTTAATGGTGTTTCCATAACTGAATTGCCCACCATCAACATCCTGGGACTATTAATTGATCAGAAACTGAACTGGACTGGCCATATAAATATAATGGTTACAAAAGCAGATCAGGGGTTAGGAATGTCAGAATGAGTAATCCATCTCCTGACTCCCCAAAGCCTGTCCACCAGCTACAAGTCATAAGCTGTAAGTATGATGGAATACCCACTTGCCTGGAGAGTGTAGTTCCAAAAACATTCAAGAAAATTGAACCATGCACGTGGCATGCAATGATTCAGCTATGAAGAGAGACAAGATAAGCTGAATTTGTTTTCCTTAGAGTAGACAAAGCTGAACAAGTTCTAATTGAGATGTACAAAGTTATGAGAGGCATTGATTGGAATAAATGTTTCCCCTTATTAGAGGTCAGTAACTAAGGGGCACAGTTTTAAGATTAAGGAGCAGGAGGTTTAGAGAAACCTCCATCCAGAGTGTGAGGTATCTGGAACTCATTGCCTAAACATGTGGTGGTGTCAGGAACCTTCAAGACATTGAAGAACTATTTAGATAAGGCTACGGGCAAAGCGTTGGAAAATTGGGTTAGAGTAGATGGATCCTTGGGTCTTTTTCCATGCAGTAAAACCTCTATGCCTCTATAACTAGGGATGGGCAATAAATTTTGGCTTAGGTCAGTGACATTCACATCCAATGAATGAATGGATATAGCTCAGTGGTTAGCACTGCTGCCTCGTAGTGCCAGGTTCCAGGATCCACGTTCAATTCCAGCCTCGGTTGACAGTCTGTGTTGAGTTTGCACATTCTGCCCATATCTGCATGTATTTTCTTTGGTTTCCTCCCACAGTCCAAAGATGTGCAGGTTAGGTGAACTGGCCATGCTAAATCACCCATGGTGTTCAGAGATATGTAGGTTAGGTGCATTAGTCAGGGGTAAAATGTAGAGTAATAGGGTAGGGGAATGGGTCTGAGTGGGATACTCTTTAGAGGGTTAGTGTCGACTTGTTGGGCCGAATGGCCTGTTTCCACACTGTAGGGATTCTATGAAAACAAAAAGCAATGCTGACCATTTAACCATTATTAATTGTCATAAAATCCCATCTGGTTCACTAATACTGTATACTCAAGGTAAGGAAACCTACTTTCATTACCCAGTCTGAACTGAATATGATTCCAGATCCAGAGGAATGTAGTTGACTGCTATCTAAAATAACTCAGCAAGTTACTCGGTTCAACTTAGAGATGGCATACAATGCCCACAACCCAAGAAGGAATTTTAACAATAATCACGTGTTATTTTTTCAAAAGCAATGAAGAAAGATAAAAAGATCAAATCAGTAACTAAATAACTACAGAAATTGTGTTTACTCTTTTTCAAGAAATTTTGATGGTACACAATAGCAAAGCACCATTGATCATTGTACAGTAGAGGGCAGCTTTTGACTAGTTTGATGGTCACTAGCTGTCCGATTTGGATGACAGAACTTGTTAAATATTGATATTTTATGGAAATAAGATTAGTTTCGAAAATAGGATGGGCTGCATTAAATTTAAAAGTTAGTGTTATCACAGAAAAAACATTGATTTTACAAAAATATTCAACAGATCTCATGAAAGGATTATTTTGGAAAATTCCATCTTTCTGTGTGTTTTCAGGATAAGTTCAGATAAAATAACTCTGAAATGTGTTAATGTTTGGATCAATTTGTTGAAACAATCAATGTGTTGCTTTTAATTAATGTACCACCAGTACCATTTGGCCTATCTATTTCCACTAAGCCCAACTGTTTCACTATTAAATCTATAATGTCTGCCTTCATTTTGTTGCTGTGACAACTTTATTTCCAGCCTGCTGGCTAACTCTGCCAGTTTAGCTTTTGTCGTACCCCAGAATCGTATCAGGGAACTTCTTGCACTTTCAAAAAATCTTTAATCATTTCCAGTGCTAATTTAAATCTATGTACAGACTAGATGCCCAATTACTCACTTTAAATATCAAAATCCATTTCTGGACCTACATTGTTTGCATTCTAAGATCCAGTACTCGAGCCCCTAACTATGTTACGAGAAAAAGTCAGACATCTGAATCAAATCAGCTTCCCTATCTCTGTATTCACAACACAGTAAAATTAAAACCATCAAAGACTCTCAAAATTAACCCCAATGGTCCATAGGCAGACCTTTTGAAGAACAGGTCTAGATTTTGGAAATAATCAATACTAGACACTAGTCTTTAAATAAAAGACTTAACAATTTATTAATAATGCAGCAACTTTAGCATAGCAAAGTTGACCAATAAACTAATCTAGTTAATGTTTATAATTTAAACCCCTGCTCTGTAATTCCAGCCCTCACTCTCACACAAAGACAGAGAGACAAACATAGTTAAGGGATAAATCAGAAGAGAAAAAAAGAGATGCAACCAGACAGTTCACTTAAGTAATCTTCATAATCTGTAACATCAGAACATAGGATTATATTTTGCTTGGTTTCTGATAACACCGATGCATGCAGATAGCTTTTGCTAGAAATATTTGTTTAATTCTTATAGCTGAGATTCTCCAACTTTCAGTCAGATGATAATGAGAGGACAACCAGGTTGTAATCACAACACAGTCCTGTAGCTTCTGTAAACACAACACTTTTGATCAAAACACAGTCCAAAAACCATTTCAAACTCAGGCTCTCCCTGCTAGATTGACCGTTACTTCACAAGGTCCCAGTCTTTATTCAACATCTGGCATATGACTGAGCATAAGGCCTCACTGGCATCAAAGCATTTATAGAGTACTTAACAAGAAATAATCTGCAACTAACTTTCAGGCCTGACCTTAAATACAAATAATAGCCTCTTATTTTTTTTTTAAACATTGTTCATTGTCCACAGCTCCAGTCCAAAATTGATTAAAAACGGTAAAAATAATGAAAGTCAGTGAGGGTTCCAGCATTTGTCTACTGAACATTGCTTGTCCTGTTCGACATGCAAGCAGTTTTGTATTGTATCTTCAACAGCTTGGCACCTGATTTTTAATTATATTTGGTGCTGCTCCTGGCGTACCCTCCTACACTCTTCATTGAACCGAGTTAGTCCCCTGACTTGGTAGTAATGATCGAGTGAAATATATAAGAAACCATGATGTTACAGATTATGTTTTAATACAATTCTGATGTTGCTGTTGACCCACAGAGATTTATGGATGCCTTGTTTTGAATTTGTTCATCTTCAAATGTCACTCTTCATTGCAACAATATAACATCATTTACAGGTAATTTGATCCTGATATTGAACAGCTTTCTGTATTCATCCACATGTTGCAGTGTTTCCCAAATAGAGACAGCATCATGTCAAAATATGTTATCAACTTTGTTGGTGTGACTTTGACTTTTTTTTAAAATTGCTTTGACATTTTAAAAATGTCTAATCACTTGTCCCTTTTACTGATTTACAGGGACTCTGCTTTGTTATTGAAATGAACACTTTATCTTTTGTTCCCAGAGAACAGTCTATTCTTTGGAGAACTGTGGCATATCAATACATGGTTTACTTTCAAGTGTTATTGACTGTCAATAAAGTAGTTATTCCATTCAACTGAAAAGATTTATGGCTTCAAGAAGTTGTCTGAGTAGTTCTCCTATAAAGCTGGTTTATTAAAGCTGTGATTTGTCTGTAACACCATTTGAGAATTGCCAACCTTTTTTTATAAAGCAAACTTCTGTTTGCTATTATGTGATTCTTATTCCCAGGCATTAGGTGTTACAGTGTGCAGAGGACGGGATTTCACATTGGCATCACATAATCAGTCGGCTCCTGCCCTTTCTCTTGAAGACCTTCGTGAAAGGTATTGTGAAATGTTTGTGCTGGTGGACTTGGAAAAGTATCGGGAAAATATCTCTACAGTCTGAGGATAAGAAGCTGGGAGCAATGTGTTAATTTAAAAACTTAAACAGCTAAGAGTGAAATTTCACTGGAATTGAATAACAGTAAAAGGACAATGTTGAGGAACAGTTTGAAACTTGGCTTTGTTACTTGTATTAAGAGTTTTTTTTTCTCTCTTTTTGTTTAAAAAATATTTTAGATGTTAAAAAGTATCTGCAGATTCGTGAATCTCTTTCAGTGACTAATCATTGTGGTAACCAACTGCAAAATAATACCGGTACAGGGGCTTGAACATGATCAGTCAGTTGCTCAGGGTGGTTAGAGCCAGGAAACTCTGCACATAGTGGGTGAGAGAGAGAAAGGTGGGTGGCACAGTGTAACTTTTGGTGCATATGTGGAGGTGTCCTGAAGGGGTGAGTAGGCTGTGCAGAAGAGATTCAGGGTTAGTCAGGGTCAGATATTAGTAAGGACGAGTGTGAGTGGGAAAGCTGTTGCAGGAAATGTGGGTATAATAGCAGAGATAGAGTGAATGTGAGGTGTTAACGAGAAGATGGTGGCACTTTCACTGGCAGAGTGGAGAAAGTCATTAATCTTCTTACTACACTCTGTGCATTCCTTCAGATGGTTGAGACTGCACTGGCCTGGATGGTAATCCTGGTCCAGGTTGGCAAGGTTCCAGTGGAATGATTGATTAGATTCCCTACAGTGTGGAAACAGGCCCTTCGGCCCAACAAGTTCACACCGACCCTCCGAAGAGTAACCCTCCCCCCCGATCTGACTAATGGACCTAACAACTATGATAATTTAGCATAGTCAACTCACCTGATCTGCACATCTTTGGAATGTGGGAGGAAACCGGAGCACCCGGAGGAAACTCACACAGACACGGGGAGAATGTGCAAACTCCACACAGACAGTCACCCAAGGCTTTAATTGAACCTGGGACCCTGGCACTGTGAGGCAGCAATGCTAACCACTGAGCCACCACGCTGCCCTTGATGTCCTTTGTTGGTCGAGGAGAAAAGGACACCCTGCTTCTGCATCACCCCATCCCCATCAGCAGCTTCTCCATGTCTCTGCCCACAAAGAGAGATACTAATTTTCCATTGTCTGCCACATCCAGGGCCAATGTCAGAAAACATGTAGGGCAGCTCCGGACTGACCGCTCTTGCCTGGGTGCACAATATCTTTTTAAAGGTGGTGCTGTACCATGGATGTTGGTCAATTCTGGGATATCTAAGAAGTGGTGAATTGTTTTGGAAATGGCACATGGTATGATAGGTGCTAGAAAGTGTGAGTGTGACATCAAATGGTTGGGTAGGTAATAAATCTGGTGGGTTTTGTTAAATAAGGTGATAGATATCCCTATGCATCATGATGTGAAATCCTACAAGAAATCTGACAAAACTGACACAGCGAAATAAATTAATATTCAGCCCTTGATCTAACAAGGTAGGTTTCATCTGGAATCTGACTTGTGCAGCGTTACCATTGGATGGGATCAGAAGACTGGCTAGAATGTAGTGCAGACAGCAGGTATAGATGCCAATCGAGAGTAATCAGTTGAAGATTCTGATGAATTACACTATGTAGTACCATACAGCAGATCAAAATTTACTTAGACTGCTATAATTTGTGTTAGGCTAATTACTATTTTTGTTTTAATTTCTCTGGTGTTTTTGGTGTTCACTCCTGTTTTTCTTGTGGGCCCCATTATTTCTATTGCATGATTTTCTGGAACATGGTGTCTCACAGGAACACAACTATTGTGTTATAGGAGAATTGCCTGTAATAGCAAATTGTCACTTGGGTGTGGTCGCCAATTATTGACATATGCTATAAGGGTTACAAATTGCAAATTTGTTTTGACCTGGCTATGGCAGCACCACCCTCCAGACCTGTCCATCACTCCCCCCTCTGACCTATCATTTTCTCCCTCACCTTCATCCACCTACCACTTTCTAAGCTACCTTCCCCCAAACCCCACCTCCTGCCATTTATCTCTCAGCCACGACCCACAAGCCTCATTCCTGATGAAGGGCTTATGTCTGAAATGTCGATTCTCCTGCTCCTCAGATGTTGCCTGACCTGCTGTGCTTTTCCAGCACCACACTCTCGAATATGTACTTTTTGTCTCAGAATCAAATATAACGACTCTGTTATTAGATGTTGAAAATTTTTACCTAACAAATATGAAATATTTTCCATTGATATTGCATGGAACTTGAGCATTGCATATATGGTGCATATTGTGTGAGTAGCTATAGAGCACATACAGGGAGTATGTCAAAGACATGGGGTGGTGCTTTTGATTAGACAGGACATGGAGGACATATGGGCACATGAGAATACTGGGGATGATCTGAGAGGATGTGGGTTCAAAGAAACAAGTTTTCAGGGTTGGGGGACTTTCAGACACTGTTAGGCACTGGAATACAATGTTTCAGAATTGAGGACAACTTTCTAAGTAGCCCACCTCTGGAATCCCAATCCCAAGCATTCCAGGCTCGCTCAAAAGCTATACTGCAAACATGGCCCCATTATGAAAAGTCAAAAGCATCATGTGTAATCATACATGGGTTAATGTGCAATTTGTCAGATACAGAAGTGAGCAGGTCATGGTTTGACCGAGCCCAGAGGAAACTTTGACCTATATCTTAGCATTATTAGTAACTGGAGAAGATGGTGCACAGTTTCTAACACTCACAGGCCTGAGGTATACAGGTTTTTAAACAATTGAATTGAAGACTAGTGGGGCCAGTTAGAAAAGTGGAAGTAGGGCCATAGTCAGATCAGCTATGATCTTATTGAATAGCAAAGCATGATCAAGGGACTGAATGGCTTGCCCCGATCTTATGATCTTTTAAAGAGGAAATTGACAATTAATGAGTCTGATGATTTTTACTTGCTCATCACTTTTTGTGTAAATCAGAATGTCTAAACCTAGACTTTGCATCTTGCATTTGGTAAAAATAATGCTGTAAATTTTCCTGTTTGCTGTTTGGATGGCAATAACTTATAAGTGCATAAGTAGACCACTCAACCCATTTAAGTCTGCTCAGCCATTAGTTAAAACATGGCTGATCTGATAATCTCAACTCCACTTTGCTGCAATTGGTCCATAACTCTTCATTAAAAATCTATCTCAGTTTTAAATAATTTTAATTACCCTGTCTTCTACAGAGAAACAAAACAATTGATAGATTCAGTACCTCTAACAGAAGAAGTTCCTCTTCATCTCTATCTTAAATGTCTCACAATACATCCATTCTAGGATAAGCCAAACGGAGACATGCACAAGAATTCCTTGAAGCATGGCATTCCAACCAGAACTCTATCAACAAACACATTGGCTTGGACCCCATCTACCACCCTCTGAGAAAAAGAACCGGAAATGACATCACTAATACAGGAAATGGCTTCATCAACCCAAAGAAGCCCAAACACATAAATAGAAAGCAGAATATAACACCTGTGTTTCATTAGAGGCTCACTGATGATGTTACCTAGTATAGTGATGAAATGTCTGAAGATGAACCTTCCAGCTCAATGAACATATTTACATCCACACCAGCTAATAGTCCAACAGGTTTATTTGAAAGTATAAGCTTTCAGAGCACTGCTACTTCATCCGGTATCTGATGGGACAGGATCATAAGACACAGAATTTATAGTAAAAGTTCAAAGTGTCATACAACTGATGCAATGTGTTGAACAAATCTATATTGCTGTTAAGTCTTTAATCACTTAAATACTTTAGTTTGAACACACTGAATGTTATTGTGGAAAATCAGAACAATCTCTTAGTCTTCAATTCCATTGTAATACTTCATGGCCACAATACATGGAGCAAAATATAATTAGGTATGTGAAATAAATAAAAATGTCTAACTGTGCAACAGTCCAGATAAAATCAGAGAAGTGAGTTATTGCTTTGTCTTCAATAAATGTTACAGTTACTTTAATTTTTCTTACACAAATCTAGTATGACATTGATTCTGACTTGTGGAAATACTTATTCCAGGAATCACTTTATTTAATACCCTGGTTCCCGGATTAGCCAGAAAATAGAGGAAATAGTGGAATGCTAACATTGAATTTAAAATGCTGATCTGAAGACAATATAATGTTTTGAAAAGACAGCCATAGTTTCTGTCAGATCACTGCATCTGTGGCTAGCACTTGGTTTTAAGGACAGCATTGCAGTCGCAGTATTTCATAACTAATTCCCAATAAGAATAACTATAGCTCTCAAAAAAAAGTCCACTTATTAATTTGCATACAAATTGCAGATCCCCTTTTAGTTCTGACTTTTGTCCTCGGCAATCAGTGATATAAACATTTGAATACACTTAGAAATTTCATTTTTTATCACTTTTATAAATCAGGTGAAAAATTATGAACTATTCATACAGGCTAAACTTTACTCAGAATATAATCCACTCATTGATTATGTTTTGCCTTAGGTCAGAATATTAGTCAAGTCTCAGTCTCATGCGAGAAGTCTGAAGTTGTTTTCCATTGCTTCCTGACAGTTTTAAAATATTTCTTTAGATTACTTTGTTCTGGGTGGGATGAAAATTAATATTAAAGAGCCACGGTTTTCTGGGAGTTGTGGACAGGGTTTGCTTTTCATCTGCACCCACCATATGCATGGACAGCTGTGAGTCATCAATCCTGTACTTTGTACTTAATTACACGTGACAATAAACCAAATTCTGATTCTAGTTTACAGTATATAGCCAGTGTGCCAACCTCTGTGTATTTCTGCTGTGTGCGGAGCTCGCAGTCTGACTCAGAAATGTGAATACTAATGTTGGCCCATTAATCGCAGGGGCCTATGTGCCCTGTTGGATCCCAAAGCCATATTTAGTGACAACACTCAAGTCTCCAGTTGCTGTGGCCTGACTGCTCAACCAGGTCACATATCAAAACTGCTGAAAGTGACACACCAAATTCTTCAAAGACTTCTCAAATATACAATTTTTGGTTCTGATTCTGCTGAAAACATTTTTATGCACCTTGTACATCAATGTATTGACTCTTTTCCAAATAGCTAATCTTTCATTTGTCTTCTGAGGCTTAACCTATAATGAAAAGTCATACATTAGATCAGCAGAACATTCAAACAGACTGGAAGCTGTTTGTAGAGATAATTGTTTACTGTTGTTTTCTTTCATACTTGTTTACTGTTAGATCCTAATGCACAGTGCTCTTCCTACATGCACTGTGTTTAAGATAGTAAATTATACTATCACTGTTGAGAGATGAAAAAAAATCACTGTCAGTACATTGTCTAGTGCCATCTTCAAACCCGAATACCTTGCACAATAATTTGAAAAGGATTGCTCAATTTAGTCAGAAAAATAATAACAATAAATGTAAATTAGAAAAGACTCCTAACTTTCTTTTTTGGTTATTTAGGTTTAGAAATAAAGAAACTCTGAGCAGGAATAGGATATTTGACCCTTTGAACTGACACTGCAATTCAATATGATCATTGCTGTTCCCTATGCCAATGCCATTTTCTCATTGTCTCTCCATACCTCTTGATAGCTTTAATATCTAAAATATATCAATCTCATAAATTTTAAGTGGGCTAATTTTTATATCAATTTTGTGCTGATTACTATCACACTTTTAGATTACAGCACAATAAGGTACAATAAACACTGGGACTATACTTATTGGAATTGAGAAGAATGAGGGAGGATCTTATAGAAACATATAACATTGTGAAGGGAATAGAAAAGATAGAAGCAGGGAGATTGTTTCCCCAGGCAGGTGAAATTAAAACGAGAGGACATTACCTCAAAATAATGGGGAGCAGATTTAGAACTGAATTGATGAAGTACTTCTTCACCCAAAGGTTTGTGAATCTGTGGAATTCTCTGCCCAGTGAAGCAGATGAGGCTACCTCATTGAATGTTTTTAAGGCAAAGATAGACAGAATTTTGAGCAGAAAAAGAATTAAGGGTCATAGTGAGTGGGTGGGTAAGTGGAGCTGAATCCATGAAAAGATTTGCCATGATCTTATTGAATGGAGGAGCAGGCTTGGTGGGCCAGATGGCCTACTCCTGCATCTATTTCTTATGTTATGTTCTTATCATAAGGATGCGACTACTAGAAAGTATGTTAAAGAGTAAATATGCTCCCCTCACCAACACCCCTCAAATTGTCAGAACAATATTTTGGTAGTTGTTAAAAATGTAACAGTTCTGCTTGCTACTCTGATTATTATTCATGAAAAAGCATTAATTACTCTATTTCCATAACATTTAGTAGAGGCATTAAAAACACAGATTTCCAGGGCTTATGATTTATGGTGACTGAATTAGTAATATTATTTTTATTATGTGTTAATAATTTAGATAACTATTCCATTTTGTAAAGTAATTTGAAAGTGTGATTTATACTTTTGTTCAGTTGAGACTTAATCAATTAAGGCAAAACAAGAATTTTTTGATTAAAAAATTATAGAAAGTTTATTATAGAAAAGGTATTCTGAGCAACTTCGGGCAATTTTTACAGCTTCAGCTGGTTGAGCATTCCATTGAAATATATTTCATGGGATTCACCCCTCACCTGCTCTCGAGCCCATTTGTGAGATTTACATCTGATTCACACTCCGCACTCTCCAAAATTATGTGTCCAGCAACAAAGTCTTACGGACCCCCTGTGTTTCACCACTGTATGACCAAGATGCTTTGTTCATACTATTATTGAGTCAATGGTTGGCTCTAGTTGTTGCTCGATAAAATGCACCTCAGCTTTCACTTAATTCTTATGCTTGAGATTATCTAGCCTCAGTATCTCAAGCAATGTTTGGCATCAAGGAATCCAAAAAAAAAACTAGAATGAATGGAAACCAAGGAAGATGGTTGGAGGTCAGTCATTTCAGTCCAAACGAGTTCCTCAGGGTTCTGTCCTAGGTCCAACCATATTCACAAATATGGTATGACCCCAGTTAATGGTAATACAAGTAAGATTCCAGGTGAGACCTGATTTAATAGACGAAAAGATTTATTATTTTTATTAGCCATAGGCAACACATTTGGGAAATGTATGCATCGTGGTAACATCGCTAGACTAGTAATCCAGAACCCCAAGCCAGTGCCGTGAAAACATAGATTTGAATCCCACATGGCAGATGGTAAAATTTGGAATCAGCAAAAATCTGGAAAAAAAAGCTAGCCTAATAGTTACCACTATCAATTGTCATGAAAATATAAACCATTAGATTAGATTCACTACAGTATGGAAATAGGCCCTTCAGCCCACATTGACCCTCCAAAGAGTAACCCATCCAGACCCCTACCCTATATTTACCGCTGACTAATGAACCTAACACTATAGGCAATTTATCATGGCCAATTCACCTGACCTGCACATCTTTGGATTGTGGGAGGAAACCAGAGCACGCGGAAGAAACTCACACAGACATGGGGGTAATGTGCAAACTCCACACAGACAGTTGCCTGAGGCAGGAATTGAACCCTAGTCCCTGGTGCTGTGAGGCAGCAATGCTAACACTGAGCCACCATGCCACCCTAGGTTCACTAATGCCTATTAAGGAAGGCAATCTGCCTACATGTGACTCCAGACCACACAAAAATGTGGTTGACTGTCAAGTGCCTGCTCAGAAATTAGGGCAATAAATGCTGGCTGAGCCAGAGATGACTACTTCTCATCAATTCACAAAAAAAGCTCAAAAACTATATTACACAGTACAAGAATTATTTGAAATGAACTCAAAACAAGTGCCTGAAAGAAAGATTCAATCCTTTCACCACCTCTCCTGCTCATGCATCACCACCTGAAGATCTTCCATCCACTTCCATCACTCTTGTTGCAGGAAAAATTGGCCTACAACCAAAGAGGAGGGCCAGGCTTATGGGGAGGGAGTGGGGTGTTGAGTGGAGTAGGATTGGTGGTCAATGTAAGATACCTTGTTCTATATGAGAAGATTCGGTTGCTGGACATTGAGAGTGCTCATGTTGGGATGGACAGATCTCAGTGGTCAATCAACACAGAAAGCTTCCTTGTGCAGTGCTGCACTGCACCTCCATTATTACAAACAGCAAAGCATTCTTAACTTGCACAAGAACTTATTCTTCTTGGACAACAAAATTCTGTCTTTGCTTAGAAAAGACACCAAATGCAAACCTCAGGCAAAAAAGAAGCCCCTGCCAGAGACCCTCAACTCCACCTTCATCTCCAAGGACAAACTCATGAAATCTTCTGAGGATACACCAGCAAGGCTTTCCCCTGCACTGTCCACCAGCTCAGAGACTTTCTAGATTAGACTCAGAGCAAAATCTGCTGGGTACATAAGGCCATAGCACTATAGGAAATAAGAGTAGGAATAGGCCATCCATCCTGACATTTCCCTGTAATCCTTGATCCCCTAATGATCAAAAATCTATCTATCTCAGCCTTAAATATACATAAGGACTCTACCCCCACAGCTGTCTGTGGCAAGGAGTTCCAGAGACTAACAACCTTCTGGGAGAAGAAATTCCTCCTCATCTCAGTATTAAATTGGCACCTCTTTATTCTGAGATGATGCCCTCTGGTCATAGACTATCCCATGACAGGAAGCATTTACCCTGTCATGACCCTCAAGAAGCCTTTACGTTTCACTGAGATCACCTCTCATTCTTCTAAATTCCAATAAGTAGAGACCCAACCTATTTGGACTTCACTTAAAGGACAATCCCTCCATATCTGGGATAATCCTAGTGAACTGCCTCTAATAAAATAATATCTTTTTCTGAAATAAGGAGACCAAAACTGCTAATATTATTCCAGATGAGATCTCACTAGCACCTCGTACACCTGCAGTAAGATTATTATTCTCATACTTCAAATCTCTTGAAGTAAGGGCCAATTTTCCATTAGCTTTCCTGATTATCTGCTGCACCTCTGTGCTAGCTTTCTCTGTTTTGCGCATAAATGCCCCAAGTTCCTTTGTATTGCAGCTTTCTGCAGTCTTTCTCCATTTAAATAATATTCTATTCTCCCTTCCAAAATGAACAACTTTGCAATTTCCCACATTGTTCTCCATTTGACAACATTTTGCTCATTTATTTAACCTATCAATATCTGTCTGTGTGTATCTCCCTCACAACCTGCCTTTCCACTTTTTTCATGTAGTCTGCAAATTACATATACATTTTCTTCCTCCAAGTCACTAATATATATCTTGAAAATAATTGTGGTCCCAGCACTGATACCTGAGGAACTCCAATGGTCACAGATCACCAACCAGAAAAAAAACCTTTATACCTGTGTGTTGATTTCTGTCCATTAGTCAATTCTCTGGACTGCCTCCAACACCATCTTATCTTTTAAGACTTAAGCTGTTATCTTATAACTTAACCTTTTGTGAGATACTTTGCCTAATGCCTTCTGGAAGTTCAAATACAACACATCTACTGATTTCCTCTATCCATTCTGGTTAGGACTTCCTCAAAAAACTCTAAAAAATTAGTCAGACATGATTTCCCTTTCAAGAAGCCTTGCTGAATCAGTTTGATTTCATTATGATTGTCCAAATGTTCTGCTATTTCTTACTTAATAATTGATTCCAATACATTTCCAACAGTGAATGTTAGGCTAATCAGTCTACAGTGGAGAAGGTGAGGGCTGCAGATGCTGGAGGTCAGAGCTGAAAATGTGTTGCTGGTAAAACACAGCAGGTCAGGCAGCATCCAAGGAACAGGGGAATCGACGTTTCCTGAAGAAGGGCTTGTGCCCAAAACGTCGATTCTCCTGTTCCTTGGATGCTGCCTGACCTGCTGCGCTTTTCCAGCAACACATTTTCAGCTCTAATCAGTCTACAGTAACTAGCTTCTCAATTACCTCCCTTTTTGAATAAGGATATTACATTAGCAATTCTAAAATCCCCTCATACTTCTTCTGAATCCAATGATTTATAGAAAATGTATCCACTATTGCTTAAATTATCTCTTTTCAGATTCTAGGATGCAAGCCGTCAGGCGCAGGGGACTTATCTGATTTTAGCCCCATTAGTTTGTCTAATATTACTTTTTTAGTGACATGATGGTACTTAATTTCTCCCCCATATTCTTTTATATTAATTGGATGATTGAAATATCTTCCACCGTAAAGACTGGTGCACAATATCTATTTAACTCCCATACTATTTCTGTGTTTGCCACAACCGTCTCCTCAGATTCATTTTCTAAGGGGACTACCGTCACTTTGGCTTCTCTCTTCTTTTTTACATATTTAAAAGAATCTTACTGTCAGTTTTTATATTCCTCATAAGTTTGCCCTCTTAGTTTATTTTCTATGTCTACATTACCTTTTTAGTCCTCTGCTGAATTCTGAATTTCTCCCAGTCTTTGTAGCTCTCTGACCTTTGCCTCCTTTTATGGTTTTTCTTTCAACTCAATACCCTCCTTAATTTCCTTGATTAGCTATGGTTGGTTCATTCCTCCCTTAGAATTTTTCCTCCTTACTGGGATGTTTTTGCTGAGAGTAATGAACTGCTTCTTTAAATATTTGCCACTGCTTGATTACTGACAAGAAAAAACTGCAGATGCTGGAATCCAAGGTAGACAAGCAGGAGGCTAGAAGAACACAGTAAGCCAAGCAGCATCAGGAGGTGGAGAAGTCGATGTTTCAGATGTAACCCTTCTTCACGTTTAAACCTGAAATATTGTCTTCTCCACCTTGTGATGCTGCCTGGCTTGCTGTGTTCTTTCAACTTCCTGCTTGTCTACCTACTGTTTGATTATTTTCATTC
This sequence comes from Chiloscyllium plagiosum, assembly GCF_037043375.1. Taxonomy (NCBI): domain Eukaryota; kingdom Metazoa; phylum Chordata; class Chondrichthyes; order Orectolobiformes; family Hemiscylliidae; genus Chiloscyllium; species Chiloscyllium plagiosum. The sequence continues at coordinate 100,958,320 of NW_028270142.1, read as the reverse complement.
CTGTTAATCTATCTGTCCTATTCTCTTTAGCTAACTCTATCCTCACTTCTTTGTAATTCAGTTTATTTAAATTAAACACAGTGGTGTCCATCACAAGCTTCTCTCTCTCAAATGGAATATTCAATTCTGTTATATTATGATAGTTGCTTCCCAGGAGATCGCTTACTTGGAGGTCATTTATTTAGTCTGCCTCATGATCCAATACCAGGTCCAAGATAACATTCTCCCTGTCTGGCTCCATGACATATTGCTTTAGGAAACTATCCCTAATGCATTGTGTGAATTAATGATTGAAATTACTCCTTTCAATTTAATTAACCCAATCAACATGAAGATTATCTTTTTAATTATCTTTCTGGTTCTACTTTTTAATTTAGCCCTTAGCTGCTCACATAGAACCTCTTTCCTCTTTCGACCTATATCTTTGGTACCTATGTGGACCACTGCAACTGGATATTTTTCCTCCCACTTCAAAGTTCCTCTGAAGCTCAGATGAAATATTGTGAACCAGGACACCAGTTGGCAGCATAGCCTTCAGGATTCTGATCTTGGCCAAAGAGAACAGTGTCTATTCCCCGACTATACTATCCCCAATTACAGCAATATTTTTCTTTTCACACCCCCCTCTTGAATGGCTTCCTGTACCATGGTCCTGTGGTCAGTTTGCTCATCATGTCCACAACCTCTGCTCTCGTCCACTTATCATTGACCTGTCTCCAAAGTTAATTGAGGTAGAAACACTGAGAAGACTGCTGGAGGTCAGAATATGTTCAACTCCATGCAGAAGATGATTTCCTGTGGTCTTAACCAGTAATGACTGTTAAAACATGGAGACCAGCGCAAGAACAACAGGCAAGTTTGTCATAGGGAATTGGTAACTTGCATTAAAGGATGAAACAGTCCACTAATGTTATCAATATTGTGCTGACTCTGGCTTGCATGGATCTGACTATCTCATGAAGCTGTTGGCGATCATCATGGACACTCAGGTCTAGCACAGTCAATGTCTACCAGATATGTTAGGATAAAGAGGGCATTTTTAGGATGGCAAATTGTAATTAGTGGAATGCCACAGGCATCAGTGCTGGAGCCACAATTACTTGCAATTTACATTATAATGCCTTGGATGAGGAAAGCGAATGCCAAGTTTGTGGTTAACACAAAAATAGGTGGAAAGGCAAGTGTGGTGAGGGTAACACAAAAAATCGACACATAGATATAGACATTAAATAAGGGGTCAAAGGGAATATAATGTGGGAAAATGTGAGGTCATGCACTTTGGCAGGAAGAATAGAGGACTTGAATAATATTTAATTAGCGAAAGATTGCAGAAAGCTGCTGCGCAGAGGGATTTAGGTATTCCCATGCATGAATCACAAAAAGATAGCATTCAAGTTTAGCAGGTAATAGGGAAGGCAGATGGAATGTTGGCTTTTATTTCAAAAGAAATGGAGATAAAAACAGAGAAGTCTTGCTAAAACCATGTAAGGCACTTGTCAGATCACACTTAGAATACTATGAAAGACTTTGGTCCCCTTATCTAAGGGAGAATATACTGGCATTGGCCGTAACTAGAGACAGCTGATCTTGGGTGTGGAGGAAATGACGTATGAGGAAAGTTTGAGTCAGCTGGGCCTGTTCTAATCTGAGTTTCAAGTAATGAGAATAGATCTTATTGAAACATAGAAAATTCTTAGGGACTTGTCAGGGTAGATGCTGAGAGGTTATTTCCTCTTGTGAGAGAATCTAGGAGCAGAGGGGATAATCTCAGAATAAGGGTCACCCAGTTGAGCTGGAAATGAGGAGTTTTGTTTTCTTAGAGGGTAGTGAAGTTGCAGAATTCTTTACCGCAAAGTCATGCCATTAAGAACATTCAAGATTGAGATAGACATTTTATTCTGTAAAGGAATTAAATGTTATGGGGAAAAGGCAGGAGAGTGAAATGAGAATTAACAGTTCAGCCAAAATCCCTTCGAATGGCAGAATAGACTTGATGGGCTGAATGACCTACTTCTAGATCCTATGATCTTTTTGACCTGCACTTCATTGCTCTGTTCATAGGTATTCTGCATCACTGGCAAGGTGAGAATGGAATGAAGGAGGTTAATGTCACTCAAGGTGCTCCTTCCTCTCAAGGAGATAAGATGATGCCAGCATGCATTCACAAAAAGGAGAAGCCAAACACAGGAAGCTCAGAGGCTTTCTCTTTCATCCTCAAGTGGTCCAGAAGCCTTCAGAAGTTCTAGCCACAGAAGGTAAGTTGCATCTGGGTTCTCAAACGCCTGGGCCCTCTAAGGTCAAATGCCCCTGGGGATGACTATCAAACTCTTTAAGGTCAAAAGCCAACTATAAACAGGCCCCCTACAGCCCAGCTATGGAAATCAGAACTGCATTTGATATTGTGAGAAAGATAGAAAGGGGAAAAAAGTACTTAGGGCACACAGATGGCATAGAAGAGATAATATTGTAAATAATTTTAGCATTTTGTAAATACTAATTCACCTGCACCCTTAAAATGTCTGCTGTAGTATCTTTTTGCTATTGGGTCTGGATTAGCTGCACCTATGTGAGAAATGAACAACACTTTCAAATATTTTATGTATGAAGAATCGATGGCCAAGCATTGCTCATCTCTCACAAATAACCTCTTAAGTGCAGAGAGCATCAGACACATGGATATTTAAACTGTGATGTTGATGTATGCACTTTAATGTGGACAATAACGAGGCTAATTACAATGTCCAGAGACTGTGTTAAAGCCTTCACACATTATTTCACATTTACATCCACATTGTGAGTGAGAATAATCAATCAGGGATGAGGCTACACATTGCTGCAGGGAAATGTTCGAATTTTCAAGGGGACACACTGCCTGTCAACACTGGAAGATGTCTAGTGGGTATCTCACATGTCCACTCTCCCTCATAGCACATTGGGAAAATCTACATAAAGTCTTGTGTTTTGCATGTTAAACACTGTCCTACAGATTGCTCAACTCAATTTTAGCACAACTCAGCTTTCCACATGCACTCTGAAATATTGAAGGCCAACTGCTGATAGAAGTTGTAAAAAGACACCTCAAGATTCCTCTCAACCTGCTGTCTATTATAAAAGACTTCACTGCTCATAAGCTGACTGCAACCCTAAGAACAATTTAACCTTAACTATTGCAATTTAGTCTATCTTCTTAATGATTGTTGTTGTTTTCCCTCATGGTCTGTGGAACATATAATGTGTTAAATATTGGATCACTCAATCATCAAATAAGATCAGGAGGATAATGATGTTTTTAAACAGAAGAGATGAAGGACTGAAACAAAGTCCACATGTCCCTTGCATCAAGCCATGCCTGCTTCCCGCATAACCAACAGAATGCGAAACAATTAAAGGAATTCCAAACATGCTTATACATCATGGAAGCAGGTCTCAGTTAGGTGCTCTCTAGCTTCTTACACTCTATCTTGGACTGTTCCAGCAATCTGTTTGGATATTGCTCCCAGTAAATATCTTGATTCTCATTCTTACCTTCATCTTCAGAAGACTTCTTTCAATCCCCCAATTCCTCAGCTATCAAGAACATTTCCCCCCACCCCATTGTTGTCACCAGTTGTGAAGGGCACAACGATGTGGCAGCCTCTCTCTGGGCCATACTGCATCACTCTGCTGGAGCTGTCAAGACATTGAAACTTCATCTTGAGGAACTTATGGACTGTTCTACAATGGCACTGATGGAATCAGAAGTAGCACTGAATCTTTGTTCTGTATTAGCCTAAGTGATTTGTAAAGGAATCATTAGACATGTTTGAAGCATGTGGCCTTTGTCTCCCAGTAGCCATCCTGTTTGATTCAAGGACCGTTGAAGGAGGAAGGAAGGAACCTATGAGTTCTTTAGTATGCAAGGATGATGGCAGCTTCCAGGCTATCTGACACATTCCTCCAAAGTCTGGCATCAACAATCGCATATATTTTGAAAACTGATGGAGTGTTGCTGAATGCTGCAGGTTGGTAACAAAGCACTTTCAAAACAATATCTATCCAGTCTGTAGTGCCACGTATCTGGGGAGGCTGTAATGGTGGAGAATTGCACTTCCCATGGCGTTTACTTTCCTTATCACAGGGAGGAATATGACCGGCTGGAATATGGAAAAAATAGCACTTGTGACATCCAAGATGTATTGACATGTGGAGAATTGGAAGATGCCACGGATGCCACGAGTTGTTCCTTGAAATAAGCTGCTGGCACAATGGTTTAGAGCTGCAATGGCCTTGACAGCCATAAGGATGGGATTGCCACCCTGTCATTCTGAGCACAAATCTGACACTGTTCAGAGATGTTGGTGCAGAACGTCCTTATATCTCCCTGCTCTGAGTCTGGAAGAAATGACAGCAAAGCTTGTGAGTGTGGGATAATATCACTCTTCTCTGACTTCTGAAGTGATCTTCACCCTGTGGGAGCTATATAGCAGCTGTTAGTGATTTCTGTTCTTACTGTTGACTTGGTCATGGCATTTCATGATGCACCGATGCCTTTCTGTAAATTTGTTGAATTGTAACAGCAGGTGGATAGAGCCATAGAGAGGTACAGCAAAGGAACAGACCCTTCTGTCCAACTTGTCAATGCTGACCAGATATCTTAACCTAATCTAGTCCCATTTGCCAGCACTTGTCCCATATTCCTCCAGATCGTTCCTATTCATATACCTATCCAGATGCCTTTTAAATGCTGTAATTAGATTTACCTGCCACAAAAATGTTGGAGAACTCCGGGTTTAGTAAGAGGAAGGAACTGAAAGAAATTTTTATGAGTTAAGAAATTATATTCAAGAAATTGATAGGATTAAAGGCTGATAAATCCCCAGAGCCCAATAATCTATATCCCAGATATTTAAGGAAGTGGGCCTAGAAATAATGAACACATTGGTGATCATGTTTCAAGAATTTATAGAGTCTGGAACAGTTCCTATGGATTGGAGTGTAGCTGATGTAACCCCACTGTTTAAAAGAAGCAGGTAGACTGCAAACTGGGAATCATGGACCAATTAGTCTGAATTGGTAGTGGGGAAAATGCTAGAGTCCATTTTAAAAGATTTAAGAGCAGAGTACTTGGAAAACAGTGACAGAATTGGACGGAATCATCATGGTTTTATGAAAGGGAAATCATGCCTGACAAATCTACTGGAATTTTTTGAGGGTGTAACTAGTAGAGTTGATGATGGGGAGCCAGTGGATGTGGTTTCAGAAGGCTTTCAATAACATTGCACATAAAAGATTAGTGTGTAAGTATAAAGGACAAGGAATTGGGGTAATAAACTGGCATGGATAGAGAACTGGTTGACATACAGGAAGCAGACGTGTAGGGATAAATGCATCTTTTTACCAGTAGCAGGCAGTGACTAGTGGGGTACTTCAGGGTTAAGTGCTTGTTCCCCCAGATAATCACCATATATATTCACGATTTAGACGAGGGAACTAAATATAACATCTCCAAGTTTGCAGATGACAAAAATGTGTGGGGGGGTGAGCTTTTAGGAGGATCTAGAGAAGCTTCAGTGTGATTTAGATAACTTAAAGTGAGTAGGCAAATGCATGGCAGATGTGGTATAATGTAGATAAATTTGATGTTATCTACTTTAGTAACAAAAACAGGAAGGCGGATTATTATCTGAATGGTGATAGATTAGGGAAGGCAGAGGTGCAATGAAACCTGGATGTCCTTCTACACCAGTCACTGAAAGTAAAGTACACAGGTGTAACAAGCAGTGAAGAAGGCAAAAGGTGTGTTGGCCTTAATAGTGAGAGCTTTTGAGTACAGAAATGTCTTACTACAATTTTACGGGGCCTTGGTGAGATTCAGGAGTATTCTGTGCAGTTTTGGTCTCCTTATCTGAGGGAGAATATTCTGGTTATGAAGGGAATGCATTGAAGGTTTACCAGGCCAATTCCTGGGCAGGCAGGATTATGTATGAAGAGAGGCTGGATTGGTTAGGACTATATTCACTGCAGTTTAGATAAATGAAAGGGGATTCTCATAGAGACAGGATTAGACAAGGTAAATGCAGGATGGATGTTCCTGATGACCTGGAGTCCAGAACCAGGGATCACAATCTAAGGATACAGAAAAGTGTGGCACTGGAAAAGCACAACAGGTCAGGCATCCAAAGAGCAGGGGAGTTGATGTCTTGGACATAAGTCTTTCGTCAGGAATGTGGAGTGAGAAGGGGGTTCAGAGATAAATAGGGCCATTTAGGATTGAGCTGAGGAGAAACTTCTTTACCCAGAGAGTAAAGCCTGTGGAATTCACTGCCACAGAAAGTGGTTGAGGTCAAAACACTGAATGTTTTCAAGAAGGTTTGGACATAGTCCTAAGGGTAAAAGGAATCAAAGGAGGTAGAGAGAAAACCGGAACAATGTATTGAGTTGAATGACCAGCCATAAGTATACTGAATGGTGGAAGTGGCTTGAAGGGCTAAATAGTCTAGTCCTTCTCCTAGTTTCTACGTTTCTATGATGTCTTCCTTCTGCACTCAACTGTCACAAAATATTTACCAGCAACTCACCGACTGTATGGCGCCTCTACCTTTTTACTGTTCGCCCCGCCAGCTATCCAACAGTGTGTAAAATTATTCACTTCGAGGGAAGCACAACAAACAGATACATACTGGCTGGCTGGGTAGAGTAGATAGAGAGAAAGGGGACTTGGATCAAGAAAAAAATTCTTTCACATTTTTTCAGTGGCAGTTGGAATGGGAGGAATGACTAGAATCAGAGGCTCGACCGGAAGGTAAATTTTAAAGGATATAAAGTATTACCTCGTGTATAGGCAGAGCACATACTGACCAGGAGCAGACACGGAACTGCTGCGTAAGTGAGGCTTTATATTTGGGTGGTTGTTTTACCTGAAACATTACTCACGTTGTGTCTTCCTCCCGTCCTCCTCCTTTAACCTAAATAGGATTCTGTGTGCCAATTGGGAAGGTGACTGTTTTTTTTTAGTTTTTCAGTAGTCTTGTTGGGAATGTAGAATAGTGGGAATGGAAGTAAGGGCAGTTGAATTTTCCTCCTGCAGAATGCAGAAGGTAAGGGTCACTAGTCATGTCCCTGCTTACTGTATCTGTGGGAAGTGCATCCAACTCCAGCTCCTTGAAAGCCACGTTAGGAAACTGGAGCTGGAGCTGGATGAACTTCGGATCATTCAGGAAGGGGTTAATGAGAGTAGTTACAGGAGGTAGTCACACCTCAGGTAAAACAAGGCAGATGGGTTACTACCAGGGGACGGAAAGGGAACCAGCAGGCAGTGCAGGGATCCCCTGTGATCATTCCCCCCGATAACAAGCATACTGTTTTGGATACTGTTGTTGGGGTGGGAGGGGAAGCGAGGCGACTTACCAGGAGTAAGCAATGGGGCACAGGTCTCTGGCACAGACTCTGTCCCTGTTGCTCAGGGGACTCCATAGTTTGGGGGACTGATAGGAGGTTCTGTGGGAATGAGAGAGACTCATGATTGGCGTGATGCCTCCCAGGTGCCAGGATTTGTGACGTCTCTGATCGTGTTTTCGGGATCCCTGAGGGGAGAGGAGGAGCAGCCCCAAGTCGTGGTCCACATAGGCACCAACGACAGAGATAGGAAGAGAGATGGGGATTTAAAGCAGAAATTCAGGGAGTTTGGGTGGAAGCTTAGAGCTAGAACAAACAGAGTTGTTATCTCTGGTTTGTTGCCTGTGCCATGTGCTAGCAAAGTGAGGAATAGGGAGAGATAGAGGGTTGCAGGGATGGTGCAGAAGGGAGGGTTTTGGATTCCTGGATAATTGCAGCTATTTCTGGGGTAGGTGGAACTTCTATAAGCAGGATGGTCTTCACCTGAACCAGAGGGGTATCAATATCTTGTGAGGGGTGGGAATTTGCTAATGCTGTTTGGGTGGGTATAAACTAATTCAGCAGGGGGATGGAAACCAAAATTGTAGTTCAAGTATACGGGAGGTTGAGAAGAGAAGTCAGAACTAAGATTTCAAGATCGCAAAAAGGCACTGGCAGGTAAGAAGTTGGTTTGAAGTGTGTCTGCTTCAATGCCAAGAGCATCCAGAATAAGGTGGGTGAACTTGCAGCATGGGTTTGTAACTGGATTTTGATGTTGTAGCCATTTTGGAGACAGGGGTAGAGCAGGGACAGGAATGGTTATTGCAGGTTCCGGGATTTAGATGTCTCAGTAAAAACAGAGAAAATGATAAAAGAGGGGTGGTGTGGCATTGTTAGTCAAGGACAGAATTACGGTTGCAGAAAGGACATTTGAAGACTCCTCTAATGAGGTAGTATGGGCTGAAATTAGATCCAGGAAAGGAGAGATTATTCTGTTGTGAATTTTCAATAGGCCTCCAAACAGTTCCAGAGATGTAGAGGATCAGTTAGCAAAGATGATCCTCAATAGGAGTGAGAGTGACAGAATAGTTGTTATGGAAGACTTTAACTTGCCAAATATTGACTAGGAATACTTTAGTTCAAGTTCTTTAGATGGGTCCGTTTTTGTCCAATATGTGCAGGAGGGTTTCCTGACATAGTATGTGGACAAGGAGAAAGTGAGGACTGCAGATGCTGGGGATCAGAGCTTAAAAATGTGTTGCTGGAAAAGCGCAGCAGGTCAGGCAGCATCAAAGGAGAAGGAGAATCGACGTTTCGGGCATAAGCCCTAAGCCAACAAGAGGTGAGGCCACATTAGATTTGGTACTGGGTAATGAACCCAGCCATGCGTTAGATTTGGAGGTAGGTGAGCACTTTGGTGATAGTGACCACAATTAGGTTATGTTTACTTTAGTGATGGAAAGGGATATACTACAGGGCAAGAGCTACAGCTGGGGGAAAGGCAATTACAATGCAATTAGGCAAGATTTAGGATGCATAGGATGGAGAAGGATACTTCAGAGGATGGGCACAATTGAACTGTGGAGCTTATTCAAGAATCTGCTACTGCAGGTCCCTGATAAGTATGTACCAGTCCGGCAGGAAGGAAATGGTTGAGTGGGGAACAGTGGTTTACTAAGGAAGTTGAATCTCTCTTCTAGAGGAAGAAGAAGGCTGATGTTAGGAAGAGATGTAATGGCTCAGTTAGGAGGCTTGAGAGTTACAAGTTAGCCATCGGACCTAAAGAGAGAGCTAAGAAGAGCCAGGAGGGGACATGAGAAGTCATTGTGGGTAGGATCAAGGAAAACCCTTAGGCTTTCTATAGCTATGTCAGGACTAAAAGAATGACTAGAGTAAGATTAGGGCCAATCAGCATAGTACTGGGAAGCTATGCGTGGAATCAGAGGAGATGGGGAAGCGCTAAATGAATACTTTTCATCAGTATTCAACTGAGAAAAAGACAATGTTGTCGAGGAGAATACTGAGATACAGGCTATTAGACTAGATGGGATTAAGGTGCACAAGGAGGAGGTGTTAGCAACGTAAAAATACATATGTCCCCTGGGCCGGATGGGATTTATCCTAGGATTCTCTGGGAAGCCAGGGAGGAGATTGCTGACCCTTTGGCTTTGATCTTTATGTAGCCAGTGTTTCCAGGAATAGTGCCAGAAAACTGGAGGACAGCAAATGCTGTTCCCTGTTTGAGAAGGGGAGTAGAGACAACCCTGAAAATTATAGACCTTATAGCCTTACATCAGTTGTGGGTAAAGTGTTGGAAAGGGTTATAAGAGATAGGATTTATAATGATCTAAAGAGGAATACATTGATTGGGGTAGTCAACACAGTTTTATGAAAGGTAGGTTGTGCCTCACAAACCTTATTGAGTTATTTGAGAAGGTGACCAAACAGGTGAATAAGGGTAAAGCATTTGATGTGGTGTATATGGCTTTCAGTAAAGTGTTTGATAAGGTTCCCCACAGTAGGCTATTGCACATGGTGATTTAGTGGTTTGGATCAGAAAATGGTGAGCTGAAAAAAGACAGATGGTGGTGGTTGATGGGAAGTATTCATCCTGGAGTTCAGTTATTAGTGGGGTACCGCAAGGATCTGTTTTGGGTCCACTGTTGTTTGTCATTTATATAAATGACCTGGATGAGGGTGTAGAAGGATGGGTCAGCAAATTTACAGATGACACTAAGGTCAGTAGAGTTGTGGATAGCGACGAAGAACGTTGTAGGTTACAGGGAGACATAAGTAAGCTGCAGAGCTAGGCTGAGAGGTGGCGAATGGAGTCGAATGCAGAAAAGTGTGAGGTGATTCACTTTGGAAGGAGTAGCAGGAGTGCAGAGTACTGGGCTAATGGTAAGATTCTTGGTAGCGTGGATGAGCAGAGTGATTTTGGTGTATAGGTACATAGATCTTTGAAAATTGCCATCCAAGTTGACAGGGTTGATAAGAAGGCATACAGTGTGTTAGCTTTTATTGGTAGTGAGATTGAGTTTCGGAACCATGAGACCATGCTGCAGCTGTACAAAACTATGGTGCTGCCACATTTGGAGTATTGTATACACTTCTGGTCATTGCATAACAGGAAGGATGTGGAATCTTTGGAAAGAGTTCAGAGGAGATTTACTAGGATGTTGCCTGGTATGGAGGGAAGGGCTTATGAGGAAAGCCTAAGGGATTTCAGGCTATTTTTGTTGGAGAGAAGAAGGTTGAGAGGCGACTTAATTGAGATATATAAGATAATCAAAGGATTAGATAGGTTGGACAGTGAGAGCCTTTTTCCTCAGATGGCGATGGTTAGCACGAGAGGACATATCTTTAAATTGAGGACTGATAGATATAGTCAGATGTCAGAGGTAGTTTCTTTACTCAGAGAGTAGTAAGGACATGGAATGGCCTGTCTGCAACAGTAGTAGACTCGCCAACTTTAAGGGCATTTAAATGGTCATTGGATAGGCATATAGACAAGAATGGAATAGTGAAGGTTAGATGGGCTTCAGATTGGTTCCACTGGTCGGTACAACATCGAGGGCCGAAGGGCCTGTACTGCGCTGTAATATTCTTTGTTCTATGTTCTAACAAGTAGGCGCAGATTTAAAGTGTTTGCAAAAGATAGTTTGTTTTGAAAAAAAAACACATTCTTCGCAATGAGTGGTTTGGGTCTGGAAGGAACTTCCTGGAAGTATGGTGGAGGTAGATCAACTGAGGAATTCAAGAGGGTGTTGAGATTAGTTGAATAGAAACAATGTGCAAGGGTATGGGGAAAAGGCAGGAGATTATCACCGAGTCATGAAGCTCAAGAAATCATAGAGATATACAGCATAGAAACAGACCATTCAGTTCAATTCATCCATGTTGACCAGATATCCTAAATTAATCTAGTCCCATTTGCCAGTAGTTGGCCCATATCCCTGTAAACCCTCCCTATTCATATACCCATCCAGATGCCTTTTAAATGTTGTAATTGTACCGGCCTCCACCACCTTCTCTAGCAGCTTGTTCCTTACCAATACCATCTTCTGCATGAAAAAGATACTTCTGAGGTCATTTATAAATCTTTCTCCTCTCACTTTAAACATATGTCCTTCAGTTTTGGAGCTCTTCTCCCTAGAAAAAAAGACTTTAGCTGTTCAACTTATTCATGTCCCTCATGATAATATAAACCTATCTAAAGTTCACGTTCCACTAGATTTTGATTGTAGCCAGCAATTACTTCTTCTATTGTGTGTCTGCATCCCTAAACTAGCAGAAAATCCATTACAACTTCCATTTGGGGAAGATCGCTAACTACCTCGTGTTGCCTGCATTGATTCGCCCTTAGAGCCATGAAAACCGTAAATTAACAAACATCTGTATCTCCCGAAGGTAGTTAGAAAGTTGTAGCTTTCATCCTGCTTTGATGCGAGTAAACATCTTTTGCACCCAAGGTGATGAAGGCTTTTTGCTGTTGAAAGTATAGGAAAAGTGGTTAGCATGAGCTAATAAGAATTGTCTGGAACTTTATTTAGATTGTTTTATTGTTGAACACTCTTCAGCGAGATTTAAGGTGGATTACACTTTTGAAACAGTCTCTTCCCACAGAACCAGTGAAGGCAGCAAGGGCAGAATGACTTCCTTCTTTACTGTAGCACTTCTGCGATTCTTGCAACAAGAACATCGCTTTCTCCAACTACCGTTCTTCCTTTTCCCTTGTGTTTTGTCCTCCATCATATTTGAATTCTGCTGTCCTGTAGGTCTGAAATGTCAATTGAGATAAACAAGCCTGTACTGTTCTGTTATAAATATCCCGTAGCTACAAATTTACAACCTTAACATTTCTCAACATGGCAATTGCTTTTCTGAGAGTCAGTGTTTCATCTTTTGATAGACATACTTTTGCTGTGGTATCTCTTATCTAACCTTTAATACAATCATTTCTTGAAGTAGTTCATTCTTTAGATGTACAGTTCACAGGATTCCGTGAGCTATGTTAATGAAGTCACATGTTGATCAATGGACTCTTATTTTACCTTAAGCTCTAATATTGAATTGTTCCATTCATAAGTTACATTCACTTCTGGCTCAAAACATATTTTCAAATCTTGCAAGTCTGTTTTTCTGTTCTTCAGAGAAATTTAGGGCCAAATAAACTTTGAAGCAGTCTTTCCCAACAGTGATAAGAACATAGTTACGCATAGTTGCCTTGGTTTGTTAAGTCGATCTGTTACAATTTCATAATGTTATCATTAAGTAAGGATAACCTGCCAGTTCTGTTCTTTACCATCTTTCATTTAGACAAGTGATAGGAGAATCAAGACATTGTAGCCATTGTTGCAACTTGACTTGCTTCTTTGGTCCTTTTTAGGAGCTTTGAATGTAAGCTTTCCCATCTCTGAACAGTCTCTCTGTCAGTAGTTGTGCTTCTATAAAACAGGTTAGCTTAGTTGGCTGGATGGCTGGTTTTCAATGCTGAGTGATGACATCAGTGTGGATCCAATTCCTGCACTGGCTGAGGTTACCATAAAGGACTCTCCTTCTCAACCTCTCCCCTCACCTCAGGACTAGTAACCCTTTGGTTAAATCACCACCAGTCACCTCAACCAAATGAGAGCAACCCTATGGTCTTCTGGGATTATGGTGACTTTATCTATCTATAAAGATCTTCAATACACAAGCTCAGCCCAACTGAGACACTGTTATGTGATATGTTCAGTTCACTACAATGTTGTCTGTACTGTGTTCTTTTTTGAACTGACTGTAAGATGGATCAGTGCCTCAAGTTAGAGGTCACAAGTCTATGAAAGGCAGGAGGCACATTCATGAAATATAGTATTTCTGTCTGAAACAAACACTCGCTATCTCTGTCCTTCTTTTCCTTTTAGCTTCTCAAAAGACAGCACCCAGTGATAAAGCAAATTGTGAAACAGCCATTCATCAAAAACTCAAAGATACCCACAAATTTCATTATTGGTTAAACAATGATGATCTCATGTTAACCCAACATTTCAAGGATACAAATGACAAAACTGCATAATTTCAATCTTCTTTTTTGTACTAGTACTCTCCTTTTCTTAAAAAAAGTTATACTATCTAAAAATTAAAATGTCACATAAAATGGTTAGTTACTACTCATGGCTCTTGTGTATAAAATGTATTTATCAGTACCAGAAAGCATTCCAGCGTACAATAAAATGTTCCATGTCCACCTTCACTGTTTCAGAGCACATTTGTTGTTCAAACTTCATAAATAATTTTATTATTTCACCACCTCTTCCCTCCGTGACCATCATGCCACCTAAGAAAATTGAAAATGCAGTGGAAAGGTTCAAGTTACAACTTGAGATCACCATATTGGTCATGATGGTAGCATGGAATTGGAGTTTGCCAAACAACTGGTTTCAGGAATTAGAACATTAAAAGAAAAATCACTTAAAAAATGATGACAACATCTTTCAAAACTATAGTTTGAAGGATTTGGTTAGCCATTCCTCTTATTATTCGCTGTTGTGAATGTATCAGATTTCAATTTAATTGCCTGGTTTTAACTTGCTTACCACTATATGCACAAATGTTTTATGTTTCTTCAATCAAGTTGAGATTGCATCATTGGCAACAAGAGAACAGATGTTGTTATTTAACAGATTATCACATCTCATCACTTGGGTGAAAGAGCACAATCATTGCTGATTAAACACAGCGCCTAAATGTCACTGCGTCACATATAGATTGAAAGCCAAAGTAATGTTTACATGCCATGAATTAATTAATACAGAGTAATTCACAAACTGTGTGATAAATGAAATTCAAAACCTGGTCTTGTTATTATACAAATAAATATCCTTTACTATTGTAACTAATATGGAAAATCATCAGTTATTGTTATTGGAAGTCATCAAGTAATTTAAGGGGCAACCAGCCCCGTAACTACATGTGTAAGATGATTACTGATGAAGATATTTGTGAAATAATTATTAAGAATTGAACCAAGAATCTTGAAAATTAAAGAACAGAAGGTTTCACTTTGTTGTGGTCTTTCAGCATTAGCTGTATCACAGTTTCATTTGTCTTTTAAGTAGCAAAGGATATAGATATTTCACATACTCACCTAACTATTCTCTAATGAACTAAAAGCACTTCAGTTGTTCCAGAGACAATATCTAAGCCACAGTAAATTTGCTAAAGAGCTATTTGTTTGGAAAAATGTTTATATATATTTTGCTATTATGAGATGGCTGTTTTAATGAGGTCGCTGCACTGATTCTTTTTGATGAAGAATTGCTTGTAATGATTTATAAAGTGCAGATTATTTAAATTAATTATTCAGATCGGATTATTTAATTGAAGGCATTTAAGAATTTCATGCATGGGTCATGAGGGCAAGTAAAGGAAGAAATAGTAATCTTATGAGACTATTGCTCTTTGCCTAGACCAAGTATTAATATTCAGGTGAGTCATTTAGTTAAAGTAACCCGAGAGGATTTAGGTCAGAGTCATGATATGAATGGAATAAGTTTATGAAAGCCGTGTTATAAAACAGAAATAATGACCTGCCACTCAAGCCTACAAATCTTACAAACACATTTCAGCTGAAGAAGCACTTATTTTGATAAACTGAAAAATTAAAGGGAACAGAGTCATATTTGCTGAGGTCAGGCCCTGCATTCTATTCTGCAGGGATTACATTGACTTTCAAACCTTCAATAGCTCAGGAATTTCCACATAGAGTTCCCCTGCAATAAATTCACCAGCATATCAGAGGAGAGCATGATGAAACTACATAATAACATTATTTGTCTGAGATCTATTTTGGTGTTCGGAGGTTTCTCACAGAAGGGGAGTGGGATAGTGTGAAGGTAGGGGCGGACAGTGACTGTTGATTTGCATGATAGATTAATTCTCTGAAGAACCATCCATCTGATTCTTTCTCTTTCAAGAAATGTAGGAATCATGGACTCTGGCTTTCTGAAATTCATCACTGATGTATATGATGATGATTCTGACGGTCAGATATCATTGGAGGAATTAACAGGAAGCAAACTCAGAATCTTCCCGGAGGTCAGTGGGATAGATATGAAGATACCTTATTACTATGTGAGTTTATTTATACTTTGCATTTAAGAGAATTGTACTAGTTTGAGACAACTTTATGTTATATTTCAATACCTCTTTACCATAATGTGTTTGCTCTACCAATATAGTCATATCTTAATACATTAAGTACTTAGAGTGTCAATAGGCAAAGAATGGGTCTCCCAACTTGCCCTGGAGGCATGCAGCACATATAAGCTTCATGTTTTGGCAATTTTCATCCCTATCAGAAAAGCTATTGCTAATCCTGATGTCATGAGTAAATCATTAGGCAGCTGATAGCACATATCTGTAGAAACGAGTGGACTCATGAGTCTCTGAACATAACTTTTTAAAAACAATTTGTTTTTCTATTTTTTACTACTGAAGTATATCATCACGCATTGCTTCACATTAATCTTGTTAGCCACTTATTTAACATATGAACACACAAATTATGAACAGAGATGATATTCAGTCTTTCAGACCTGCTCCACCATATTTAGTAAGACAATGGCTGATCTGATTGGGTCTCAACCTCAGATTCCTATCTGCTTCACATTACCCTTGCTTTGACTCCTTTATTAGTCAAAGCCTAAATCTCTTTACCTAATTTTGCATTTTCAGCAAATGGAGATGCAATTTTAATATCTCTTCACCCAGGTCTTTAACATACATTAAAAATAACTGAAGCCATGACAACGATTCTTGTGGCACTTTACTATTCGTAACCATCCAACTCTAAAATGCTTCATTTATCATTACACGCTGTTTCCTGTCCATAACCAATCCTTCATTCATGTTATTAAAGCCACAGATGGATCTTTCTCCCTGAGTTTTTAATTGCAATGGAATGCATTTTTGTTGAAAATTTTGAATTGTTTTTTTAAATGTTTCCTACTGTTTGCTTACTGACATATCATTGAGACTTCCTTCCCACCCATCCACTCCACCCTCCTCTCTGACCTATCACCATTACTCCCAGCTTCATCTACCTAACGCACTATCAGCTACCTTCCCCCCAGCCCACCCCCTCCCTTTTATCTCTCTACTCCATTGGCCCACGAGTCTCATTCCTGATGAAGAGCTTATGCCCAAAACGTCGACTCTCCTCCTCGGATGCTGCGTGACCTGCTGTGCTTTTCCTGTACCACACTCTTGACTCTGTTCTCCAGCATCTGCAGTCCCCACATTCTCCTATATCTTTGAAACTATCTGACCAACCAACCTTAGCCAGCCCTCTCCTCACACTGTGAAATTGGGTCTGTTTAGGTTTGAGGTTTTTGCTTTGAGCTAAAGTGCATTGTTTTCAAACTAGATATTGTATTGTAATCATCTTTTCTGCAAAGAATTTCTCACTATACGATTACTAATTAATCCTGCCTCATTACTTAATACTGGATCTAAAATATATTGTTGCTATTTGTTCCAGGAAACTCTGAAAGCATTTTTAGAATCACATTTCAGACTACATTTGCCAATATGAATTAACCATTGTGTACAGCAATCAAAGTCCTCTACAATTGTCACATTGCGTTTGTTACAACCTCTAATTATTTTTTGCTTAACGCCCTGTCCAATGATTTAACAATGGCCTATCAATTGCTCGCACAGTGCTTTCTGAATTTTTGCACTCACAATCTTCAATCAAAATTATTCTACTTCCGGTTTTTCTGAACCAAGCTTTCTTTAAAAATCATGTTAATGTGAATCCTTCATTTTTGGGTTACCTTCTCCTTCATTTTCCACTCTGCATGTCATTTTAGAATGCTACGTTTAATGTATATATATGTTCTGACCTTTTAAAAAGTATCCTTTTATGGTATGTAAGGATTGCTGGCGATACCATGATTCTCACCTATTCCTAACTGCACCTAAGAAGTGAACCATATACGTGAACATAACAGATAAGAGCAGGGGAAGACCATACAGTCTAACCATTGGGTTACTTCCACCATTCACAAAAAGCTTGTGGTTAATCTTGGCCTTCACCTCCACTCTTCTGCTACTCCACATAGTCTTTGCTCCTGGAAAGACCAAAAATCTATTTATCTCAGCCTGAAATACAGCCAAAGATGGAGCATCTCTGGAGTAGAAAAAGTCATAAACTGTTTAATGAAAATTCTCCTCATCACTGTACTAAATGATTGCCCCTTCACCCTGAGCCTGTGTCATTTTTAGCAGAATGACATTTATAATGGGATTTTGTTCTGTGACTGTTCTGTTAAAAGCTAAATGAAGGATGCCATGTTCTGAAGTCTACTCATCAGTAAGCCTGGGTGAGACTGTTCTAGATCAAAGAAAGGCTTATATTGTCTTTTTGAGAAGAAGGTACAAAGTATTATCCTTGGAGACAATGACAGAAGCCTATTTATTAACAATAAAGTCTGCCAGTGTGCAAAGCCCCAGAAAATATTCTGAATGCCAGGTTGTAAACAGTTGTAAACAATTCTGTAAATTATTAATTTAGTTCCAAGATACAAGTGGGTGGCTCAGTGGTTAGCACTGCTGCTTCACAGCACCAGGGTCCTGGGTTTGATTCCACCCTTGGGTGACAATCTGTGTGGAGTTTGCACATTCTCCCCATGTCTGTGTGGGTTTCCTCTGGGTGCCTCAATTTCTTCCACAGTCCAAGGATGTGCAGTGTAGGCTGATTAGCCATGGGAAATACAGGATTACAGGGATAGGGTAGGGATGGGTAGTGCTGGAGTACATCTTTAAAAGTGCTATACATTGTGTGTCCATGATGGAAGAGGTGAATGTTGAATGTGGAACCCATCAATCAGGCTGCTTTGTGCTGGATAATGACAAGCTTCTTGGATGTTGTTGCAGCTGTAGCTATCTAGACAAGTGGAGAGTAGTCCATCATGCTTCTGATTTGTGCTTTGTGGACAGGCTTTATGAGTCAGGACTTGAGTTGCTTAATGCAGGATTCATAGTGTCTGACCTGCTGTTGTAGCTACTCTATTTGTAAGGCTAGTCCAGTTGTGCTTCTGGTCAATGGTAACCACCAGGACAATGATAATGTCTTTGACTGTCAATGGGTGTTGGTTAGATTCTCTCTTTTTGGAAATGGTCATTGTCTGACTCTGAAAAGGCACACATTTTACTTGCACATCTGAGTTCTACTGCAAAGTGATAGCTGTGTTACCATTATCCCATGTCCATGTTACAGCTTCCTAATATTCATTGTCTCACCACAATCTTGTCTCCAAGCTTTTCTCCAAAGTACATGCCAGTATCTGAATTGGTGGCTCTGAGTACAAATGAGTAATAATGTTTCTTAATTATCAGTATCGTCTTGTTTTCCTCCTCTTTTCCTTTCACCATTATCTGGTTGCAATTCCTGGGTATCTGAAAGAAGAAAGATACAAGGGTAGTCCTGTGTTGAGGAGAATACGGGGAAGCAAACTGCATAAGCTTCTACCATCTGTAGCTTGTAAATCATAAGAGGATGTGGGAAACGTGGGATACCTGAAAGAGGATTAGGTATGAGCTGACCATGAAATTAAATAGGTCAGCCCCTGACTACTGGTCTCAGTCATAACTGGACCAATGCTGATGGCCACAGTCTCCATTATGAGTGAAAGGACATTCAACTATAACCTGTTCTTTTTATAACTTCCTTTCAAGTTTGTTCCTTTGATACAATGTGTTTAGGTGATGTGGCTGTCATGATGAATAACTGATATTGTGTACAAGCTGATATGATTTTGACAATTGCATTGTATGAAGATGAGGAGAAGCTATGAATGCTAGTTACAAGTTGGGATTGCAGCATTGTTACTAGATAAACTGAATAACTTGTGAGGTTGCCTTTTAAACTACCACTAACGTATTCTATAGGTAATTGAAGTTTCCAATGATAACTAATGAATGATGTTTTCACCTCTTTATAATTTCCATACATGTTTATGCGTTTTGGTGATGTGGCTGTAAGAATGAATTGTGTACCGACTGGTTATTTGCATATTGTGGTACCCTGATACATTTTCGGTTCATTTTGTCTTCTACATTTCGTCTTCATGAGAAAAAGAAAGGGACGAAAAGGGATGAAATACAAACTGGAGTATGATAATTAATAATAGATCATTTGCTGCTTTCAATTTTAGACTGCTGTCATCAGAATATTGTCTGCTATTTTAAATGACACAGTTTGTAGCTAATTAGTTACATTCATCTAAAAATTACAGATGTAATATTCATTTATAAATATATAATGGCAAATGGATTATATTTTAAGTACTTTCAGTGCTGGTATGCTAAAAACTGAACATAATTAAATCAATTTCTGGAAGAAATCAAATCGAAAAGCGAGAGTGCATTTATATTGTGAAAGTGAATGTGTTAAGGTGACTCCTGGCTTTTCTTCAGTTTTCAGTTTGTTGATTGGAAATATTTTCCTTTGAACTCTGATTTTCTAAGGGATTGAATTTGAAGTTAAATAAAACCAGAATCTGGGTTTCAAAAAGAAAACATAAGGTATTAATTACTTTGGATAATATAATTAATGACAAAAATTGCTTTAATTTAACTGCACACTTACCATTTAATTTGCTCTGCATTGCATCATATGGGAGAACAGAAAATTGTTTGACCTATATCCTTACTGTAAGTATTGGAGATTTCTGATGCAAGAGAAATTTCTAGGCATATGAATATGCCTTAGTGATATTTCTGCTTTGCTTATGAATTAACTGTGATGTGCTGTAAAAGTACAACCATTGGAAATGCACAGTGAACCCACATCTCCCTGGAAAATGAATGTATCTTTTTCATTTCAGCCAATGGTGATTTTTTTAACAATTTCAGTATTATTGCTGATTACTAGTATTTGTAGTATCTAAACACATGCTTATGGGAAGATAGTTTGAAACAACATCACTCTGATTCACTTGACTCTACTCTTGCAATAACTAAAGCTTTCATCAAAGAAAATCTGCAAAGTCCGGAAACACCTCCTGAAGCATGAAGTTAAACTCTGAAATAAGTGCCCAAATCCAGAACCAGCATAGATCCTGTTTCCTGCTATAAACAAAGCAATTTATAGGTCATCACTGGTTTTCAACTTCCTTCACCCTTTAACACCACTTCTGGCGCTAGGAACTACAGCAGTGGCCTCACTGCTGCATTGCTGATATTTCCCATCTTGTAACAGAATATCAGGCCAGTATCTTATTTTATGGCATTTTTGTGATTCATTCAGTTAACTAATGTTCATGAAACCAGTCCCATCTGCCTGTGCTTGGCCCATATCCCTCCAAACATTTCTTATTCATGAACTTATTTAAATCTTTTAACCATTGTAACTCTACCTGCATCCACGAATTCTGCTGCAAGTTTATTCACACAGCAACCACTCCCTGTATAAAAACTCTCATGTCTTCTTTAAATCTTTCTCCTTTCACCTGAAAAATATGGCCTCTTGTCTTGATATATCCCACCCAAGGGAAAAGGCATCTGCTATTATCCTCATGATTTTGTGAACCTCTATAAGATCACCCTTCAACCTCTCTGCTCCAGTGTAAAACATCCTGGTAAATCTTTTCTGAACCTCTCCAGCTTAATAACATCATTCCTATAACAGGGTAACCAGAACGGGACACAGTACTCCAGAACAGGCTTCACCAACATCCTGTACAACCTCAACATGACGTTCTCACTCCTACACTCAAACGTTTGATCAATGAAGGCAATTGTACTAAACATCTTCATAACCACCCTGCCTACCTGTGTTGCAAATTTCAAAGAATTTCTCTATCTACTCTGCTGGACACCTCACAATTCTGAACACTTCTATCAAACCTCCTTTTAACCTTTTCTCCACCAGGAAAAACAAGCTCAGCTGATGTAAAATTGTATTCTCACGTAAATAAACCGTACAGTAGCTTACAAAGTAAGTGGATATATTATTTCCACTAATATCTCCTAAATATTCATGAGGCATGTTAAGTTAAGATGGCCTTATCTCCGATTGCTTGTCCTTTGCAGAAGCATTCTGTGATCATCACTACTTTAATAACAATGTGCATAAAGCAGTTAATATGAGAGTTCTCTGAAAGGTATCATTGCATGCACAAAGTAGGCTGTGATTGAATTAGGTTTCGAAAGCCTGCCACTGTTTATCTATTGGTGCACTTTCAGTATAAAGGATAATTGATGTATCAAAAAGTTTCTTAAAAGTCATTTGCAATTCATTATTGCAATGATATGCCATTCTTGAAAAGGCAGCTTCAATTATTAATGAGTAGTTGATAACTTTATGTAAATTTCTTATTCCATTTACAGAGAATTGCTGAGACGTTTGTGAATACTTTATGTTGGGATGATCTACACATCCATCTCATGCTGATCTTTTTAATAGGCTTACAGCAGTTGGGAGAAGGCTCTTGACTAGCTATCACATTGAATTATAAGACTGTTTGGATTAGTAAAGTGCAGCAGCATAATTACTATATCTGAATGCACAAGAGAATAACCAAAGTCTAGACAGAACACATGACTGAAAGAGAAAGTTTTACCTGGTCTGCTTGCACATATTCAGATAATTGTTTTTATGTGTTTAATCATCCTCAGATATATAAGGATATTACTACTGTCATTGTTCAATACAAAAGTGCTCTAAGTGCCGTTTGGCAAAATTGTAATGTTTCTACCTATCAGCCAAAAGGTCTGAGTTGAAGTCAAATTACTGCAAAGGCGTGTCATAAAATCTCTTAACAGGTTGATTAGAAAATAGAAACCATAAGAGACTGAAGTTCTAGCTATGGTAAGGTAGAACTTCTCATAATTTGTACCGTACATGTTTTATTAAATCAGGTGAACCTGTGCTGAAGATGGAACAATTTTAATTGTACATTGCCTGAACAATATTTGGATTCCTGTAATCTTTAATATCAGTTTTAAAAAATACTGCCTGAAGTCAACACAGCTCACAGAACTGACCATATTCTTCCAAATTGGAAAAATATGTACGTCAAGTTTGAGAAAAGTCTTCAAAGTGAGCTCGTTAGCTGGATACGCAATAGATGGTTCATTTTAATGGCAAACAACATTTAATTTCTTAAGAGCTTGATTAGTCTGTATCGATAAAGCTAGTAAATGTTCACTGAGGTTTTTGAAGTCATTTTCAAAATTAGGCTATTACAGATGGATGATAAGCACATATTAAAAATGTTTTTAGTGATTAAACATATTTTCAGCTTACTTGAGAAACAACAAGTTAAGTAAATCTCTGAAAATTCTTAAATAAATCAATTGTAACCAAGCCAGTGGAATTCCTAGCAATAATTTGAACTGAATTTTCAAGTTGTATCCCAAGCAGAAGCTTATCTCTAAAATATAACCAATCTTAACAGTTCTGTCTGTATAAATATAAATGGGTGATAAATGTTGATGCACTAGAGGGGGCAATAGCATTTTTGTCAGATAAATTTGAAAAGTAAAATTTTTTTTTCAATTTTGACCATTTGTCCTTCTTTCCTAACTTGTAGTGAGGTATCATTCCACATTGGTTGCTTTCTGGTTATTGAAGTGTCAATATTTATGGATAGAGAACTAAGCACACATTAAAAATTATTTTTAGTGATTAAACCCATTTTCAGCTGTACTTGAAAAACAGCACAAAGTTAAGAAAATCATTGAAAGTGGTTAGCACTGCTACCTCACAGCGGCAGGGACCTGGATTCGATTCCAACCTCAGGTGATTGTGTGGAATTTGCACATTCTCCCCGTGTCTGTGTGGGTTTCCTCCGGGTACTCCAGTTTCCTCCCACAATAGACAATAGACAATAGGTGCAGGAGTATGCCATTCTGCCCTTCGAGCCTGCACCACCATTAAATATGATCATGGCTGACCATCCTTAATCAGTATCCTGTTCCTGCCTTATCTCCATAATCCTTGATTCCACTATCCTTGAGAGCTCTATCCATCTCTTTCTTAAATGAATCCAGAGACTGGGCCTCCACTGCCCTCTGGGGCAGAGCATTCCACACAGCCACCACTCTCTGGGTGAAGAAGTTTCTCCTCATCTCTGTCCTAAATGGTCTACCCCGTATTTTTAAGCTGTGTCCTCTGGTTCGGCACTCACCCATCAACGGAAACATGTTTCCTGCCTCCAGAGTGTCCAATCATTTAATAATCTTATATGTATCAATCAGATCCCCTCTCAGTCTTCTAAACTCAAGGGTATATAAGCCCAGTCGCTCCAGTCTTTCAGCATAAGGTAGTCCCGCCATTCCAGGAATTGACCTCGTGAACCTATGCTGCACTCCCTCAATAGTCAGAATGTCTTTCCTCAACTTTGGAGACCAAAACTGCACACAATATTCCAGGTGTGGTCTCACCAGGGCCCTGTACAGCTGCAGAAGAACCTCTTTGCTTTTATACTCAATCCCTCTTGTTATGAAGGCCAGCATGCTATTAGCCTTCTTCACTACCTGCTATACCTGCATGCTTACCTTCATTGACTGGTGTACAAGAACACCCAGATCTCTTTGTACTGCCCCTTTACCTAAATTAATTCCATTTAGGTAGTAATCTGCCTTCCTGTTCTTGCCACCAAAGTGGATAACCATACATTTATCCACATTAATCTGCATCTGCCATGCATCTGACCACTCACCTAACTTGTCCAGGTCACCCTGTAATCTCCTAACATCCTCCTCACATTTCACCCTGCCACCCAGCTTAGTATCATCAGCAAATTTGCTAATGTTATTACTATTACCATCTTCTATATCATTAATATATATTGTAAAAAGCTGCGGTCCCAGCACTGATCCCTGCGGTATCCCAATGGTCACTGCCTGCCATTCCGAAATGGAGCCGTTTATCACTACGTTTTGTTTCCCATCAGCCAACCAACTTTCAATCCAAGTTAGTACTTTGCCCCCAATACCATGTGCCCTAATTTTGCTCACTAACCTCCTATGTGGGACTTTATCAAAAGCTTTCTGAAAGTCCAAGTACACTACATCTACTGGATCTCCCTTGTCCATCTTCAGAGTTACATCCTCAAAAAATTCCAGAAGATTAGTCAAGCATGATTTCCCCTTCATAAATCCATTCTGACTCTGACCTATCCTGTTACTACTATCCAGATGTGTCATAATTTCATCCTTTATATTCGACTCCAGCATCTTTCCCACCACTGAGGTCAGACTAACTGGTCTATAATTTCCTGTTTTCTCTCTCCCACCTTTCTTAAAAAGTGGTACAACATTAGCCACCCTCCAATCCGCAGGAACTGATCCCGAATCTATTGAACTCTGGAAAATAATCACCAACGCATCCACGATTTCTCGAGCCACCTCCTTCAGTACCCTGGGATGTAGACCATCAGGCCCTGGGGATTTATCAACCTTCAGACCTAACAGTCTCTCCAACACCAATTCCTGGCAAATATAAATTCCCTTCAGTTCAGGTCCTTCAGCCACTGTTACCTCAGGGAGATTGCTTGTGTCTTTCCCAGTGAACACAGATCTGAAATACCAATTCAATTCTACTGCCATTTCTTTGTTCCCCGTAATATATTCCCTTGTTTCTGTCTTCAAGGACCCAATTTTAGTCTTAACCATTTTTTTGCCTTTCACATACCTAAAAAAGCTTTTACTATCCTCCTTTATATTTTTGGCCAGTTTACCTTCGTACCTCATTTTTTCTCTGCATATTTCCTTCTTAGTAATCCTCTGTTGTTCTTTAAAAGCTTCTCAGTCCTCCATTTTCCCACTTATATTTACTATGTTATACTTTTTCTCTTTTTATTTTATATGTTTCTTAACTTCCCTCATCAGCCACGGCCACCCATGCCTCCTCCTAGGATCTTTCTTCCTTTGTGGAATAAACTGATCCTGCATCTTCTGCATTATACACAGAAAGATCTGCCATTGTTCCTCCACTGTCATCCCTGCTAAGGTATTGCACCATTGAACTTTGGCCAGCTCCTCCCTCATAGCTCCATAGTTCCCTTTATTCAACTGAAATATTGTCACTTCCGATTGTACCCTCTCCCTCTCAAATTGCAGACTGAAGCTTATTGTATTATGGTCACTACTTCCCAATGGCTCCTTCACTTCAAGGTCCCTGATCAATTGTGTTTTGTTGCACCAGATCCAGAATTGCCTTCTCCCTGGTAAGCTCCAGCACCAGCTGTTCTAAGAATCCATCTCGGAGGCACTCCACAAAGTCTCTTTCTTGAGGTCCAATACCATCCTGATTCTCCCAGTCTACCTGCATGTTGAAATCCCCCATAACAACTGTAGTAACATCTTTGCGACAGGCCAATTTCAGCTCCTGATTCAACTTACATCCGACATCCAGACTACTGTTTGGGGGCCTGTAGATAACTCCAAGAGGGTCTTTTTACCCTTAGAATTTCTCAGCTCTATCCATACTGACTCTACATCCCCTGATTCTAGGACCCCCCACGCAAGGGATTGAATATCATCCCTTACCAACATGGCCACCCCACCCCCTCTGCCTTCAGTCTATCCTTACAATAGCACGTGTAGCCTTGAATATTCATTTCCAAGGCCTTGTCCACTTGAAGCCACATCTCAGTTATCCCCAAAATATCGTATCTGCCGATTTCCAAAAGAGTCTCCAGCTCATCCATCTTATTTCTAATGCTTCGTGCATTCATATATAGTATTTTTAATTTGTTACTGCCCTCACCCTTCCCATCAACTCCTATTTCATTCAATCTTACAGCATGATCCCTTTTTGAGTTTTCTGCTTCATTGATACAGTTGTCTTTCTTGACTTCCCTTGTTCTAACTTTCCCTTCAATTTCCTTCTTAAACATCCAGTTTATCCCCTCCCTCTGCTACTTAGTTTAAATGCAGCTGTGTTGCAGTAGCAAACCTACCTGCCAGAATGCTGGTCCCCAACCTATTAAGGTGCAAACCATCTCTCTTGTATAATTTATGCTTACCACAAAACATGCTTACCAGTGATCCAAGAATTTAAACCCTTGCTTCCTGCACCAGTTTCCCAGCCACACATTCAAGTCTATTATCTCCCTGTTTCTGGCCTCACCAGCCCAAGGAACTGGAAGCAAACCGGAGATAACCACCTTGGATGTCCTGCTTTTCAGCCTTCTTCCTAGTTCTCCGAAGTCCCGCTGTAGTATGTTCCTCCGCTTCTTCCCGACATCATTTGTGCCAACATGTACCACCACCTCTGGCTCTTCACCTTCGTCCTTGAGGATTTCCTGCACTCTGTCGGTGATGTCTTTAATCCTGGCACCAAGAAGGCAATACACCATCCTTATGTCCCGCATGATGCCACAAAAACCCCGGTCACTTCCTCTCACTATGGAGTCCCCTATTACCACAGCTCTGTGCGATGTCCGACTCTTCCGCTCTGCCTCCACGACAACTTTTGATTGACAGCCCTAGCCGCCTCACTGACTGGCAGTATCATCTGTCTCTACTGTTTCCAAAAGATTCAACTTGTTCCTGATAGGTGCTTCCCCCGGGGTCTCTTCCACCTGTCTCCTCTTTGCCTTCCTCATCGTCTGCTCTCTTCTGCTCTCTTCTGGTATGGTCGGTGTAATAACCTCGCTGATGGTCTTGTCCAGAAAGATCTTGTTCTCTCGGATAAGCCTGAGGTCCTCGAGTTCTTTCATCAGTGCTGCAATACGCTCTGTCAGTAGCTGAACGTGCACACACTTTCCACACTTATATGAGCCAGACACACCAGAGTCGTTGACCTCCCACATCAAGCACGTAGCACACTGAACCAGCTTGGCAGTCATGTCTTCACCCTCTTCAACTGTGGCGTGATCACTTCACTCAACCTCCTTGTCAAAGAGTCCTGAGCTAAAGCCTCACTCTTCACTCCACAGGAACTTCCTTGGACCCTCTTTTTGGGGCAAGTCTGTGGACTTTTACTTTAGGTTAGAGGAGGAGGGAGGGAGGGAGGCCCTATTTTGTCGGACCTGGGGTCTAGAACACACCCGCTCAATTAACAATCACTTACCTTCCCGACCAGCTTTGCGCTCCGACTTCACTTCCGCCCAGCACCCGCCGTTCTCTGCTGCAAAAAGACCGTTGGCATCGAGGTAAGTTCTTAAATAACAATCACTTGCCTTCCCGACTGGCTTTGCGCTCCGACTTCACTTCCGCCCAGCACCCGCCGTTCTCTGCTGCAAAAAGAATCCAAACAATTGGCCATGCTTAATTGCCCATAGTGTTAGATGCATTAGTCAGAGGGAAATGAGTCTGGGTGGGTTACTCTTTGGAGGGTTGGTGTGGACTTGTTGGGCCAAAGGGCCTGTTTCCATACTGTAGGGATTCTATTCTACTCATTTGTGAGGTTTGTTAAGATGTTTGGGAATGTCAGTTGACTAGGGTGGTGTATATGCAGAGCAAATGTGCCTTTATCCAAATTGGGGACAAGTAACATATCAATTTGCCAAGTATAGAACCTGTGGCATGGAAGCCACTGACAATCATCCTACCACCATTACAGTTGAGACAGATAATTCAATGGAATAGTAGAATCTGCAGCACAGAGATAGACCATTTGGTCACTTGTGGTGGGGTTGGCTATTGCATTATTAATCCAGAGACCCAGATAATACTCTGAGGACCTGGGTTTCAATCCCACTATTGCAGGTGGTAGAAACTGAATTCAATAAAGATCTCGAAATTAGAGTCACGAATGAACAATTGTTGACTGTTGTAAAAACCCATCTGGTTCACTGCTCCCCTTTGGGGAAAGAAGCTGCTGTCCTTACATGGCCTGGCCTATGTGTGACTTCAGATCAATAGTAATACCCTATGGGCAGTAAATACTGGCTTGACCTCCTGTGAATGAAAATAAAATCCCAGGCTATTGTTTATTCTCTCTAAGACACTCCTCCCATTCTAACAACTATTTCCTCGCCAATCCCTAGAAATCTTTATTACTTTTTTTCTCATCTATACCTCAAATTTTCTTTAAAGTACGTCAATATTACTTGCTTCAACTCAAAGTGGTCGCAGTAGTCTGGCTGTCAGTTCAGAAATGTTTTTGATGTATGGTAGTGTGTCTAGTCCTTTGGGTTGTGGCATGTCCTCATTCCGTTGTCTTTCCCTTAGGCATCTGTTGATGAAATTGCGGGGGTATCCGTTTTTGGCGAATACATTGTATAGGTGTTCTTCTTCCTCTTTTTGCAGTTCTGGGTACTGCAGTGTGTTGTGGCCCTTTTGAACAGTGTCTTGATGCAACTTCTTTTGTGTGTGTTGAGGTGGTTGCTTTCGTAGTTCAGGACTTGGTCGTGTGTGTGGCTTTCCTGTATACCTTTGTGATGAATCCGCCAAAAACGGATACGCCCGCAATTTCATCAACAGATGCCTAAGGGAAAGACAACAGAATGAGGACATGTCACAACTCAAAGGACTAGCCACACTACCATATATCAAAAACATTTCTGAACTGATAGCCAGACTACTGCGACCTCTAGGACTCATAACAGCACACAAACCAACAGCCACTCTCAGACAACAACTCACCAGGACGAAGGACCCGATACCCAGCATGAGCAAAATCAATGTAGTGTACAAAATCCCATGCAAGGACTGCACAAAACACTACTTAGGACAAACAGGAAGACAGCTAACGATCCGCATCCATGAACACCAACTAGCCACGAAACGACATGATCAGCTATCCTTAGTAGTCACACACTCAGATGACAAGCAAGATGAGTTTGACTGGGACCACACTACTATTATCGGACAAGCCAAACAGAGAACAGCCAGGGAATTCCTAGAGGCATGGCACTCATCCACTGATTCAATGAACAAGCACATTGACCTGGATCCAATATACCGGCCACTGCAGTGGACAGCTGGAACTGACAACTGGAAGCGGCAGATACAAATCACTATAAATGCCGGAGGAAACATCACAGAAGCGCTTCACAGGAGGCTCCCAAGCACTCAGGATGTCACCTAGACTGGGGACGAAATGTCTGCAACACAAATTCCCAGCTTGGCGAACAGAACCATAACAACTTGCTTCAACTATTGTAGGTGACAGAATGTTTTAACCTAAAGATACGTTAAATGAGTGAATAAAGATCTGGCAAAGGGGTATAATATGGAAAAAACCCTCTATTTTTCATTTTGGTAGGAAGATTAAAAATACAGCATGTTGCTTACATCATGAGACATTATTAAGTTCTGGGTGTCCCAAAATGAAGATTACAAAAGGCTAGTATGCAGATGCAGCAAGTAATTAGAAAAACTAATAATATGTTTTCATTTATTGCAATTGCAATTAAATACAAAAATAGGGAGGTCATCCCTTGAATGAGTTTTTCTTTAAATGACTATCACTTGGAATAGGTGGGTTGTCTTAGGAGAAAGGTTTGTGCATATGATGCTGCTAGAATTTAAAAGAGTAACGTGTGTTTTGTTTGAAATATAAAAGATGCTGAAAGTTCAATAAAGGGTGGAATATGGAAAGGACTTTTCCTTTTCAGGGAAAATCTAGAGCTAGGGCTCACTGTTTCAAATTAAGGGTTTGCCCGTCTAAGACAGGGATAAGGATAATTAGTTTCTTAAGCTGGTTTTTGAGCCTTTGGTATTCTTTTCCTCAAAAGGGCATTGGAAGCAGACTCCTTGAATAATTTTAAGGCAGAAGAAAGAAGATTCAGAGATGTAGTAATTTGATCAACAATACTCTAATTGAATGGTACAGTAGGATCAAGGGGCTGAGTGGCCGACACCTGATCACATTTGTATGTTCGTATGTTCTATATTCTCTTTATTCCGTGTGCAAAGAAGTGTTTTCTTATTCCATTTTTTGATCTGTTGGTGACTTCATCCCCTATCAGGTAGCCACATACTAGTGGAAGTAAATTATCCACTTTACTGAATACTTTCATAATTTTAAAGATCATTATCATGTCTTGTCTTTGTTTTCTCTTTCCTGAGAATAACATCCTCTCCTTATTGATAACTTTGTTGTAAACCTTTACTGCACTTTTCCCCGTGTCTTAAGATGATATCAATTTGCTAACACAAAGAAAATTTAATGTCATTATCATGTCTATATTTCAGCTTGGAAAATTATACATTCAGAGGGTGCTTCAGTGCTCCCACTTTAATGTGAAGAGAGCTTTCACCTCATTCTGAAACACTCTGTCTGCTTCGTTAGAAGTCCCGCTGTTAATGCTTACCTTGGTTCAATGACTGGGTTCAGTACTTGTGTCACTTTTTTCTTTACACCAGGAGAGGCCAACTCTACATTCTGCCTCCATTTAAATCAGAGGGAGCTGGATTAATGCAGGTTTGGATTCTTGTTTCTGAATTTTAACCTTTTAATTCCAATCCAAACTGAGCCCATCTGTTTTTAGAGGTTAAAGTCACCCTCATTATGGTCCAATGCAATTATAAAATGTATTTATCTAGCAACCTATCACACAATTGCCTTTAACTTTGAGCACAGTAATGTTCTATCACTGTATGCCATTAAGAAGCATGTAAATATGATGATCACAACAAGAATGTAATCTGAAAGCTAGACGTTAAAAGTGAGATGGCATTGACTTTCAAAACTATGTTGAAAAGCATTTACATTTGCAATGTCTGTAAGTCAAAATTATAGATGCTTGAAAACTTGAAAGGGTTCAGAAAAGATTTACAAGGATGTTGCCAGGGTTGGAGGATTTGTGCTATAGGGTGAGGTTGAACAGGCTGGGGCTGTTTTCCCTAGAGTGTCGGAGGCTGAGGGGTGACCTTAAAGAGGTTTACAAAATCATGAGGGGCATGGATAGGGTAAATAGACAAAGGCTTTTCCCTGAGATCGGGGAGTCCAGAGCTAGGGGGCATAGGTTTAGGGTGAGAGGGGAAAGATATAAAAGAGACCTAAGCGGCAACGTTTTCACGCAGAGGGTGGTACGTGTATGGAATGAGCTGCCAGAGGAAGTGGTGGAGGCTGGTACAATTGCAACATTTAAAAGGCATCTGGATGGGTATATGAATAGGAAGGGTTTGGAGGGATATAGGCCGGGTGCTGGAAGTTGGCACTGGATTGTTTGGAATATCTGGTTGGCATGGAAAAGTTGGACTGAAGGGTCTGTTTCCATGCTGTACATCTCCAAGACTCTATGACTCTATTTGTTAAAGCATCAATCGTTACAGAACATTAATTAAAACAGTTTTGCAACCTGGATGAGCATTAGTCCCAGTTCGCACCTTTGAATAAATCATTTAACTGTAAGATATTAAACAAAAGCATAAAATAGCTTCTAATTCTAGGTGACTAATGCAAGAATACTTTGATCTTTAAATATTGTCTCAGGTTCAATCAATAATAACAGCATCAATGCCATATTCTACAGTATGGGATTAAAAGTCGAGAATGTGGTGCTGGAAAAGCACAGCAGGTCAGGCAGCATCCAAGGAGCAGGAGAATTGATGTTTCTGGCATAAACCCTTCATCAGGAAGGACTTTCTGGAAAGCCCTTCATCACTTTCTCTTCGTAAGGGATTAAGCCAGCAACAAATTGGAATGGTCTTGCTGCAAGACACGGTGGGTATACTTACACCAGACAGTGTACAGTGGTTCAAGAACGTGGCTAAAATCTAATTTCTCAATCTGTTAGGGATGGGCAATAAATGCTAGCATTTCCAGTGATGCCTGGATGCCACAAACAAATAAAAAAGGAGTCATGGGAGAATTCCCAACTCATTATCATTCATCTACAATCAATGTAAACAGGCATGGCAGCTGTGATATGAAATAGCTTCCAGACAAGCTGACTTGGGCCAGAATTTCAGAGGAATGATCAACTCATGCAGATTGCCATTGTGTCTCTTCATTTTCATGGAAGGAGAGCTCCACGTTTCTGGGATTCTGCTCAGGGCTCCCTCAGAAATGCAGAGCCATACTTTTATTTGAAGAACCTCCAAACCCATCTGTTAGACTCCTATCTCCAAATCTCCATAAACTCCGACTCTTTGAAAAGCCTGCTTTCTGCATGATATACAGCCTCAACTCTTGCTTATCCAGCATTTCTGAGACCTTAGATCAATTTTGGCTTCTGATTCCTGTAACAGCTCAAATATAAAAATTCTCATTCTTAGAATTGAAGTTGTTTATGTCTTCAGCCCTCACTATCTCTATAACCTTCATTAAGCCTACAGTCCTCTGATAGCTGTAATCATCTCATTCTGACTTTCCCTAGCTCCTTTCTATCCACAAGGAGGTCATGAGGCCATTCGGGCAAACCTTCACAAGGCAGTGGGGGCTGATAGGATTGAAACCCTGAGGAGCAGAAGACAGTGCTTTAAAGCTCAACGTCCTCACAGTCTAGATCCATAGATACATCTTTGAATGCTATATTTTACTAACTGCACCACCAGCCTTACACCACAATGCATTTCATCATTCCATTCTGCAGAATAAAGTGGCACACTTCTGGAATTAATTGGTAGGTGAAAGACACCCCTCCCCATCCACCCATAAAAGAGAAGGAGCTTACTATGAGAGGTGCAGCAATTACTGAGCCCAAGACTGGCTGCAGCATCAAGACCATTGAAACTGACAGCATGTACAGTCTTACTCCGCCTTCTCACATCCCACTTTCCCCTCTTCACACTATCTCTTCATTGTGGGCTGTAGCTGTTGAAAGCATGCACTCCTCCTTCTTCCCATTCTCTCCACTACATCACCACTCCTGGATATCTTTCTTCTTTCAGACACTTAAGAGCCTAAATCTAATCAGACACAATGAAAGAGAAGGAGGTGAAAGAGGAAGTGATGAGAAAAAAACAGCATTACAGTACTTGCTTTCAAACTTGAAACCATCGGCTCAGATATTGACATTGCACATACCTTTCAGGGTGGATTACATATGTGATCATCATATGGTGGACATTTGATGTGAGTGGCCTGTGGTCAGTTTAAAGGACAAGGTAACATCAGTGCCAGGGCAAGGATGCACATGAGTTTTGATTCAGAGGACTCAAATAAGAACAATGATGGGGTGGCCTGAAGAAAAATGCTGATGTGCATCGACAACAAAGCTTATTACGTATTGGCAAGCCTGGAATAAAACTGCAGTTACTATCATAGAGCATGATAGTAACTAATTTGCTCTCTTTCAGGATGGCAAGATTTATTTTTCCACCACTCATACCTATCAATCAACCATCCAGTGATGCTATCCTAGTGAAGTGGTGTAGTCTGAAGCTTTGCTTTCTAAAGGGAGGCAGAGTATACCATTCTTGGTGTTGGAAATTGAAGTGTCCTACCCAGAGCACCTTGTGTCTTTGCCATCCTTGGCACTTACTCAAATCGGTGTTGAATATTGAACAGTACTGATTCATCAGTTGAGGGGAGCTCTAACAAGCCAGTTTGCTGACCCATGATTGATCTCATGCCATGAGATTTCATAAGTTCCAGAGTTAATGTTGAGAATTCAATACCAACTCTCTCCTGACTACATACCATTGTGTCACCTCCTCTGGTGGGTTGTTCGGTTGATTGGAGAAGACATACTCAGGGATGGGTTCGGTTGTGTCAGTGACATTGTAAAATATAAGACCATAAGGTATAGATGCAGAAGAAGACCATCAGTCCATCGAGTCTGCTCTACCATTCAATGAAATCACGGTTGACCAGATAATCCTCAAATCCACTTACTTTCCTTTCTTCATAACTTCAGATTCCCTTACTGATTAAAGAACTGTCCATCTCAGCCTTGAATATACTTAATGACCTACAGGTAGCTCTTCTAACATGCAATGTTTGTGTTCTTGTGCAACCCTGCATTACAGAAAAATTGCACTTTCAAAACAGTGCTTAAAATGGCAGTATGTAATTGCATTACAGTCAACACATTTTAAAAGTTTGCACTTTAGAAACGGTGTCCCCAGTTTGTGAATCGTGTTACAGCAAATTCCCATTAAAAAAACACGCGTTATAGCAGAACGACCTGTATCCTGAACATCCCTCTCTGCTAAAGAATTAATTCACGACCCTCTGAGAGAAGAAATTCTACCTGATTCTATGGGTATAACTATGTCAAACTATTGGTTGACTAGTCTGTTGGACATCTCTCCCAATTTTGGCACTAGCCCCCAGATATCAATAAAGAGAGCTTTTTCAAGATTGACAGGGTTAAAATTGCCAATGTTGTTTCTGATACGTAGATTGCTGCTGGCTGGTCTGTTAGTTTAATTGCTTTCCTTAGGCATTAGAGTGGTTTGATGCCACTTGCTAGGCCATTTAAAAGGGCAGCTAAGAGTCAAACACATTACTGTGGGTTTGGAGTGACATAGGCGAAAGTGAGGACTGCCGATGCTGGAGATAAGAGCCAAGATTAGAGTGGTGCTGGAAAAGCACAGCAGGTCAGGCAGCATCCGAGGAGTAGGAAAGTTGACGATTCGGGCAGGAGCCCTTCATCAGGAATTCTGATGAATGTCTCCTGCCCGAAACCTCGATTTTCCCACTCCTCGGATGCTGGCTGACCTGCTGTGCTTTTCCAGCACCACTCTAATCTTGACTTTGGAATGACATGTAGGTCAGACCAGGTAAGGATGGCAGATTTCCTCCTCTAAAAGGCATTAGTGAGCCACATTTGTTTTGCGTCAATTGACAGTGGCCACCATTTGATGAGTTTTTATTCTAATTGATTGAATTTAAACTCCGCCAGCTGCTGTGGAATAAATTGAACCCATGTCCCCAAAACATTAGCCTGGACCTCTGGATTATTAGTGCAGCAATATGAACATGATGGCATTGTCTTGCTGGCTATTGTAGTTGTTGGTGCTGTTGATGATTTCTCCCTTCTCAGCCGAGGAAAAGTTGACTGTGTGCTCTGTTCCATTGTATTTCTTGAGCTGGTCTCCATCTCAGTGATTTATGAATTTGAAGTCATAACTTTTTCTGTGTTTCAAGTTTTTACGATTTGATCTTGTCCATGTACAATTTGTTCTTTCAACAACTCATGATTGCTGAAGTGTTAACCTCCTTCTACCTGGACACCAATGAATTGTTGTCTTACTTTTACCTTGTCACTTGGATGGAGTATCTGGCCTGTCTGAACTGCCTTATACTTTCTTCCATTCAATAATGCTTGGATCCTGGGTAATCTAAGATTAGATTAGATTACTTTTTTTTTTAGATTAGATTACTTATAGTGAGGAAACAGGCCCTTCGGCCCAACAAATCCACACCGCCCCGCCGAAGCGCAACCCACCCATACCCCTACATTTACCCTTACCTAACACTACGGGCAATTTAGCATGGCCAATTCACCTGACCTGCACATCTTTTGGACTGTGGGAGGAAACCGGAGCACCCGGAGGAAACCCACGCAGACACGGGGAGAACGTGCAAACTCCACACAGTCAGTCGCCTGAGTCGGGAATTGAACCCGGGTCTCTGGCGCTGTGAGGCGCCGATGGAGGATGGGAAAAATTTCTGGCTGTAAGAGCTGCTCCTTTTTTTGAGGTATTTTAGGTGCTGGAGGTGATTTCCTAGAATTCCAGGAGCAGCAATTACTGTTTTATATGCTGTTGCATTGTTTTGGAACTTAGGAAAAAAAAAGTCAAAACAACAGCAGTTTTAAAAGAGAGAAGAGCAGACAAAGGAAGCACATGGTGAGGACAGTGCAGGATAGAGAGAGAGAGAGAGAACCTGCACAGTTACTGCCTTTGCTGTTTTTGAATTCATGTGTCGCTGGACATCGGAGTGCATCTGGGAAAATTAACAAACAGTGAATTTCACAACTAATCTTGGAGGAACCGGTTTGGGCGAAGTTCACAACACAGAATCAGCTAAGTTAATTGTTGTTTTAAGTCTGACCAAGAGAAAGGCTGTATTAGTGGGTTCTTTCTTGATTATATGTTTTTGGAGATAAGCCATAGCTCTTAATTTAACCTGGTGCAGTGTTTTGTAGAGGAATAAGATGGTGTTATTTTCTGGGTCTGTAGATTATGAAGGAGCAAAAATGGCCTTTGCAGTGATATGTACTTCTTGTCAGATGTGGGAGTTTAAAGAGAGTTTAAGGGTGACTGTGGATTATATCTGCCATAAATGCTGTTGGATTCGAATCTGATCAGATCGAGTGGATTGGTTGGAGAGACAGATAGAAGCGATGAGGAATTTGCAACAGCAACAGTATGTGATGGATGGCAGTTATAGGAAGGGGGGAAAGTCTCAGATACAGTCACATAGATGGGTTAACTCCAGGAAGGGTAAGAGAAGTAGGCAACTAGTGCAGGAGTCTTTTGTGGATATACCCATTTCAAACAGGTATGCTGTTTTGCAAAATGAAGGGGGTGATGGATTCTCAGGGGAACGTAGCACGAACAGCCAAGTTACTGGTATTGAGACTGGCTCTAAGGCAGTGAGGGGTACGTCGGCTTCCAAGAGATCAATTGTGTTTGGGGATTCTGTAGTCTGAGGTACAGACAGATGTTTCCGTGGCCAGCAGAGAAAAAGCGGAATGGTGTGTTGTTTCCCTGGTGCTAGGATCAAGGATGTCTCAGAGAGGGCGCAGGATGTTCTCACAGGGGAGAAGGACCAGCAGGAGGTAATTGTCCACATTGGAACCAATGACATAGGAAGGGATAAGGTTGAGATTCTAAAGGGAGATTGCAGAAAGTTAGGCAGAAATTTAAAAAGGAGATCCTCAAGGGTAGTAATATCTGGATTACTCCCAGTGCTACAAGCTAGTGAGGGCAGGACTAGGAGGATAGAGCAGATGAATGCATGGCTGAGGAGCTGGTGTATGGGAGAAGGATTCACATTTTTGGATCATTGGAATTTCTTTTGGGGTAAAAGTGATCTGTACAAGAAGGACAGATTGCACCTAAATTGGAAAGGGACTAATATACTGGCAGGGAAATTTGCTAGAACTGCTTGGGAGAATTTAAAGTAGTAATGTGGGGGTTGGGAAACAGGGAGATAGTGAGGAAAGTGGTCAATCTGAGACTGGTACAGTTGAGATCAGAAGTGAATCAAACAGTCAAGGCAGGGACAAGGTAGGGCTAATAAATTAAACTGCATTTGTTTCAATGCCGGGGGCCTAACAGGGAAGGTAGATGAACTCAGGGCATGGTTAGGAACATGGGATTGGGATATCATAGCAATTACAGAAACATGGTTCCGGGATGGGCAGGACTGGCAGCTTAATGTTCCAGGATACAAATGCTACAGGAAGGATAGAAAGGGAGGCAAGAGAGGAGGGGGACTGACATTTTTGATAAGGGATAACATTACAGCTGTGCTGAGGGAGGATATTCCTGGAAATACATCCGGGGAAGTTATTTGGGTGGAACTGAGAAATAAGAAAGGGATGATCATCTTATTGGGATTGTATTATAGACCCCCCCAATAGTCAGAGGGAAATTGAGAAGCAAACGTGTAAGGAGATCTCAGCTATCTGTAAGAATAATAGGGTAGTTATGGTCGGGGATTTTAACTTTCCAAACATCGACTGGGACTGCCATAGTGTTAAAGGTTTGGATGGAGAGGAATTTCTTAAGTGTGCACAAGACAATTTTCTGATTCAGTATGTGGATGCAAAACTTGACCTACTCTTGGGAAATAAGGCAGGGCATGTGACTGAGGTATCAGTGGGGGAGCACTTTGGGGCCAGCGACCATAATTCTATTCGTTTTAAAATAGTGATGGATAAGGATAGACCAGATCTAAAAGTTGAAGTTCTAAATTGGAGAAAGGCCAATTTTGATGGTCTTAGGCAAGAACTTTTGAAAGCTGATTGGAGGCAGATGTTCGCAGGTAAAGAGACAACTGGAAAATGGAAAGCCTTCAGAAATGAGAAAACAAGAATCCAGAGAAAGTATATTCCTGTCAGGGTGAAAGGGAAGGCTGGTAGATATAGGGAATGTTGGATGATGAAAGAAATTGAGGGTTTGGTTAAGAAAAAGAAGGAAGCATATGTCAGGTATAGACAGGATAGATCGAGTGAATCCTTAGAAGAGTATAAAGGAAGTAGGAGTATACTTAAGAGGGAAATCAGGAGGGCAAAACAGGGACATGAGATAGCG
The DNA here is from genome assembly GCF_037043375.1 of Chiloscyllium plagiosum. Classification (NCBI taxonomy): domain Eukaryota; kingdom Metazoa; phylum Chordata; class Chondrichthyes; order Orectolobiformes; family Hemiscylliidae; genus Chiloscyllium; species Chiloscyllium plagiosum. Next base: position 100,919,857 of record NW_028270142.1, on the reverse strand, counting down.
TTGGCAAATAGAATTATGTAGAATCCAAAGGGTTTTTACACATATATATAAAGGACAAAAGGGTAACTAGAGAGAGAATAGGGCCCCTCAAAGATCAGCAAGGCGGCCTTTGCGTGGAGCCACAGAAAATGGGGGAGATATTAAATTAATATTTTGCATCAGTATTTACTGTGGAAAAGGATATGGAAGATATAGACTGTAGAGAAATAGATGGTGACATCTTGCAAAATGTCCAGATTACAGAGGTGGAAGTGCTGGATGCCTTGAAACGGTTAAAGGTGGATAAATCCCCAGGACCTGATCAGGTGTCCCCGAGAACTCTGTGGGAAGTTAGAGAAGTGATTGCTGGGCCTCTTGCTGAGATATTTGTATCATTGATAGTCACAGGTAAGGTGTCGGAAGACTGGAGGTTGGCAAAGACAAGCCAGGGAACTATAGGCTGGTGAGCCTGACCTCGGTGGTTGGCAAGTTGTTGGAGGGAATCCTAAGGGACAGGATGTACATGTATTTGGAAAGACAAGGACTGATTCGGGATAGTCAACATGGCTTTGTGCATGGGAAATCATGTCTCACAAACTTGATTGAGTTTTTTGAGGAAGTTACAAAGAAGATTGATGAGGGCAGAGCAGTAGATGTGATCTATATGGACTTCAGTAAGGCGTTCAACAAGGTTCTCCATGGGAGACTGATTAGCAAGGTTAGATCTCATAGAATAACGGGAGAACTAACCATTTGGATACAGAACTGGCTCAAAGGTAGAAGACAGAGGGTGGTGGTGGAGGGTTGTTTTTCAGACTGGAGGTTGGTGACCAGTGGAGTGCCACAAGGATTTGTGCTGGATCCTTTACTTTTTGTCATTTACATAAATGATTTGAATGCGAGTATAAGAGGTACAGTTAGTAAGTTTGCCGATGACACCAAAATTGGAGGTATAGTGGACAGCGAAGAGGGTTGCCTCAGATTACAACAGGATCTGGACCAGATGGACCAATAGGCTGAGAAGTGGCAGATGGAGTTTAATTCAGATAAATGCGAGATGCTGCATTTATGGAAAGCAAATCTTAGCAGGACTTATACACTTCATGGTAAGGTCCTAGGGAGTGTTGCTGAACAAAGAGACCTTGGAGTGCAGGTTCATATCTCCTTGAAAGTGGAGTCGCAGGTGAATAGGATAGTGAAGAAGGCGTTTGGTATGCTTTCATTTATTGGTCAGAGTATTGAGTACAGGAGTTTGGAGGTTGCGGCTATACAGGACATTGGTTAGGCCACTATTGTAATATTGCGTGCAATTCTGGTCTCCTTCCTATCAGAAAGATGTTGTGAAACTTGAAAGGGTTCAGAAATGATTTACAAGGATGTTGCCAGGGTTGGAGGATTTGAGCTACAGGGAGCTGGAGCTGTTTTCCTTGGAGTGTTGGAGGCTGAGGGGTGACCATATAGATGTTTATAAAATTATGAGGGGCATGGATAGGGTAAATAGACAAAGTCTTTTCCCTAGGATCGGGGAGTCCAGAACTAGAGGGCATAGGTTTAGAGTGAGAGGGGAAAGATATAAAAGAGACCTAAAGAACAATCTTTTCATGCAGAGGGTGGTATGTGTATGGAATGAGCTGCCAGAGGAAGTGGTGGAGGCTGATGCAATTGTAACATTTCAGAGGCATTTGGATGGGTATATTAATAGGAAGGGTTTGGAGGGATATGGGCCCGGTGCTGGCAGGTGGGACTAGATTGGGTTGAGATATCTGGTTGGCATGGACGGTTTGGACCAAAGGGTCTTTTTCCGTGCTGTACATCTCTATGACTCTATCTTGCAGTTGATTTCATGGCAGCCTCAAGAGTTATAGATTGTATACAACACGGCAATGTTTGGTCTTCTTTTACCTCTCATATTCCATAAGGGTTCCCTTGGCATTTGTTTGGGTCTTTCTATAAACCCCAACTCCTTTGTATAATGTGCTAATGCGGTGGTGACATGTGACCCACACTGTTCACTGAAATCCTTAAATTCTCCAGAGGTGAATTAGGGTCCAAAATCTTGTTATTCTTTCATGAATTTCTTGCTCAGCTAACAGAACTTGTACTGTTTAGATGACTGTCGCAGTTATCAAATCATTTATCTTTTGAATAAAGGGAACCTTGAGTAATAACCTGTAACTATGAGATGCTATTCATGATTGTATGTGAATTAATTGGTCCCCACAGTATGCTTTTGGCTGGTTGGACTTCAGTAACTGATCTGGCTGTCAGTTTACACTTCTCCATTTCAATGTATCTTTCCAAGATATCGTTCCTGCATTTTGAGAGTTTTCCTCATTTTGGACCTGGCTAGAAGGACGCCATCTTCCAGTGAAGTGTCACCCTGTTAGACCACTACTGTCAAAAATGCTGGCTGTGTTTGCTGTATCTTTTCAGGCCATTCTGAATTACTTGCCAAGAGAGTATCTCCAACTCTTCATTACTGGCCTAATTTGCAGTTTGGCTGAATTTTGCTTATGGTATATTCGCTAGTTCTTAGATCTTTATACCCAATCCTTTTATCTCATTGTTTACTGAGATAAATATCAGCCATTGACAATTGCTCCCCAATACACTAGCAATATCAGCTGCTTCAGTGACATTGAACATGCTGTTACATAGCAAGATAGAAAAGTGGAGCAGGAGTAGGCCATTCAGCCCCTTGAGCCTGTTCCACCATTCAAGGTGATCATAATTGATCACCAACTTAGTACCCTGTTTGCTTTAATCTCTTTAACCTTAAGGACTATAGCTGAATCCTCCTTGAAAATATTCAATGTTTTGTCCTCAACTGCTTTCTGTGACAGAGAATTCCATAGTGTCAGCACTCTTTGGGTAAAGAAACTTATCATAATCTCAATCCTAAATAGCCTACACTCCTGATTCTGAACTGTCAGTCATCAAGAATATCCTTCCTCTATAAAACTTTGGTTAGACCGCACTTGGAATACTGCGTCCAGTTCTGGTCACCCTATTACAAGAAAGATGTGGATGCTTTGGAGAGGGTTCAGAGGAGGTTTACCAGGATGCTGCCTGGACTGGAGGGCTTATTTTATGAGGAGAGGTTGACTGAGCTCGGACTTTTTTCATTGGAGAAAAGGAGGAGAAGAGGGGACCTAATTGAGGTATACAAGATAATGAGAGGCATAGATAGAGTCGATAGCCAGAGACTATTTCCCATGGCAGAAATGACTAACACGAGGGGTCATAGTTTTAAGCTGGTTGGAGGAAAGTATAGAGGGGATGTCAGAGGCGGGTTCTTTACACAGAGAGTTGTGAGAGCATGGAATGCGTTGCCAGCAGCAGTTGTGGAGGCAGGGTCATTGGGGACATTTAAGAGACTCCTGGACATGCATACGGTCACAGGAATTTGAGGGTGCATACATGAGGATCAGTGATCGGCACAACATCGTGGGCTGAAGGGCCTGTTCTGTGCTGTACTGTTCTATGTTCTATGTTCTATTTATCCAGTCTAAATCTGTCAAGGGTGTTACAGTTTCCCATGAGGCCCCCAAACACCACCCCACCTCCACCTTGTTCTCCTAAACACCAGTGATTATAGCCCTAACTGATCCACTCTCTCTTCATACATCAGTTCCGCCAACCCAGGAGTAAATCTTTGTTGCAACCCTGCATAGTCAGAATATCCTCCTTCAGATAAGGAGACCAAAACCCACACAATGATCCAGGTGTGGCCTTACTAAGGCCTCATACAACTGTGGCAAAACATCTTGTACTTGAATCCTCTTGCTATGTGTGTATTTTCCTTTTTTTCTCCTTCAGATTTGTTTTGTTGCTTGCTGATGCTCTCAGTTCCCCTGCATACAATTAGCATGACGTTGCTGGGTTTCAGAGTGCCTTTCAATAGAGTAGCCAGATACTTGTAATTATTTGGGAAAGATCTTCTGATATAGCCTGAATGGGATGTTGTTCCCCTCTGCAATAGTATCAAGCTTTAGCTTTAGGTTTATGGTTGAGTGTTATTACTCACTTTCTAGTTGATCTGAATGGTTGTATGAATGTCTTTTATCTGGGGACTGTCACATCCAAATATTTCATGCAGTTGTAAGGTTCCTACGTTATTGTGTTCTCAAACTCATCATCTTCCAGCAATCTTCATTTCTTTTCCTTCTCATTCACCCTGTTACTCTGTCTCTAATATTTCTTTGTCATTTTTGTTCTTTGTTCTGCATGCCTTGTTTGAGTTAACAATAGGCTTACATATTCCTGTCGCAGGCTGCTAAATTTGTATCAGCAAATACAATGATTTAACCTTGGTTTGAGATTTGTGCTGATTTCTGTCGCCACCTTCTCTAAGCTCTGAGTTATGAGACAAGTTTAACTTTCCACTCCTGCTAAAGGATGTAGCTGATTCTATCCCCTTAGCAATGTCTTTTTAGGAAGCTACTGACTATCAGTCTACATGTTTACTTAAACCTCTGAAATCATTCCAAACTTTGCAAAACCATCAACCTCCTCTTTCATTATTTTTGGAGCTTTGTGTTTCCGACTATGATGGCCATTTCATTTTTGCATGATTCACATCATCATTCTTCCTCTCACTGGCACTAATTTGGATGATTTGAAATGTTTGGTCTTTTACTCTCAGTCACCCCGCTGCCACCATTTTATGCCTTCTGGTTCCCTTAAGTTAGAAATAATTTCACTTTGGACGCAAAATGCTGGGCCTTCATAAAGTGTATTTGTTTCAGTCCTCCACTGAATCCATTAGTACTTGCACTTGACTGTGGTGCAGCAATAGATGTGGCACCCTGGGGTACGTAATCAGACAATTAGCTCCTCTCTCTTTGAGTGACACATTCATATAACAATATAAACTGGCTGTTATTGTTGTGCTGCTTAACTGGAAAAAATGGACTTGCTAAGTCAAATAAAATTTCAAAAAGGATGTAATAAATATTTTCATGTGTTTGCATCACAAGCAAATTGGTACATGTCAGGCTTTAATCGGAAATTTTTGTATCTTTTCCAGACGTTATTGGATGCAAGCTTCTGTTATTTTATCAGCTGTGATGTAAATCTTTATTCTCTCAGACGCAGGTAATTTTGCCAACTCTATTTTAAATATAATTTTCAGCTATAAATTACCAGTAAATTAATAGGAAGATATTTTGATATGCAATTCAGTCTTTTTAGTTGCTGGAAATGAAGGACGTAAAGCTGGTCATATTCCTAATAGGCAAAATGCAGTAATTGAAAAAAAAAGCAAATTTCGTTCAACAAAACATCAAGGCTCTTAATTTTCTGTCAACTTAAAGGCAAGGCTAATGGTCTCACAGTTAGTTATGTGAAAAAGTCTAGTAACTTCAGGTAAGGGCGGTTATGCAGTCATATATAGAAAACCAAATAGTGCTGACTTAGTGTCCTGACTGGTACTGGTCCGACTAAAAGCTGTATTGTATGGAATGCAAGAACAGTTTGGGCTAATTCCAGGCACTTGCAAGCAGTCTGCCATTATCTTTGTAAAAAAGGGCACCTCACTGTCTGGCTCATTATTGAAGTACTTGAAATGGGCTGAAATTATGATATCTCCATTGTAGATAAGATCTAGACAACTGGAAATTATGGCAGAAGCATTTCTATCTAAATAAGCATTTAACAATAGGATAAATGTGTTTCACTGGCAAAAAGACTGACACTAGAAGTTAAATTTTATAAGTCTGAACCCTTATTTCCTCAGGGCCCTAATAATTATTGGAGATTTTAAATATGTTAATTCAATGTCTGTAAAGCGTTGCAATCCATTCAGTTACAATATATTTTCTGATGGTGGTTCCAGTGAGAATCTAGTGTCAAAGTTGACATCATTACTCTAGAGAGAGAAAACACATTATCCACTGGGGTTATTACCTTCTGTGGCAACTGGAAATGTGTTGAAAGCCTCTGACTTGCTTTCTGGATTCAGTATAAAGCTTGCTGCAAAAATAAAACAACCTTGCAGGACAACTGGCTTTGGTACAAATCCCTCCAAGATGTGCCTTGTTGTTATGGTAACTAGTAAAGCAACAAAAAGTGCAGATAGATGACTGCTCTCTGGATCATGGCTTATGCTGGAAGATTAATTTTATGTCTGGTAGCAAATATTCTTGTAAATCTGTAGCTCCCATTCTAACTTCCAGCTTTCATAGGGTCATACAGAATGAAAACAGACCCTTCAGTTCAAACAACAGTCCATGTTCCCAAATTAACTAGTTCCACTTGCTTGTGTTTGGCCCGTGTCCTTCCAAACCTCTCATATTCATGTACTTATCCAAATGTCTTTTAAATGTTGTAACTGTACTTGCATATACCACTTCGTCTGGCAGTTCATTCCACACACAAACCACTCTCTGTGTAAAGAAAAGTTGCCCCTCATGTCCTTTTTGAAACTTTCTCCCCTCACTCCTAAAAATAAGTCCCCTGGTTTCGAACTCCCTCACCCTAGTGAAAATAAACGCTATTCATCTTATCCATGCCCCTCATGATTTTATAAACCTCTACCTTCTACCCTCCAGTGAAAAAGGTCCCAGCATATCCAGCCTACATTCATATCTTAAACTCTCCATTCCTAACAATATTGTAGTAAATCACTTCTGAACCCTCTCCAATTAAATGATATCCTTTATTTAGCAGGATGACTAGAACTACTCTAGAAGAGGTTTCACTCACATTTTGTACAACCTCAACATGATGTCCAAGCTCCGCTACACAAAGGTCTGAGCAATGAAGGCAAGCATGCTAAATGTCTTCTTAACCAACCTATCCACCTGTGACTCAAATCTCAAAGAATTATGCAACTAAATCCCAAGGTTTCTCTGTTCTACAACACTACCCGGGCCCTACCATTAATTGTAAAAGTTCTCCCCTTGTTTGTTTTACCAAAATGCAATACCTTGGATTTATCCAAATTAAACTCCATCTGCCACTCCTATTGACCCAACTGATTAAGATCTCTTTGTAATCTTAGATAATCTTCTTAACTATTCACTACACCAATTTTGGTGTCATCTGCAAACCTAGTAAACATGCCTTGTATATTTTTATCCAAGTATTTTACATAAATGACAAAAAAAGTGGACCCAGTACCGATCCCTGTGGAACACCGCTGGTCACAGGCTTCCAGTTTGAAGAACAACCCGCCACCATCATCCTCTGTCACCTACTGTCAAGCCAATTTTGTATCGAATTGGTAAGTTCACCCTAAATTCCATGTGATCTAACTTTACTAATTAGTCTACCATGTGGAATCTTGTCCATGTAAGTAACATCTACCTCTCTACCCTCATTAATCTTTTTGGTTACTACCTCAGAAAACTCAATCAAGTTTATGAGATACAAAGCCCTTGCACAAAACAATGCTTTCATTAATCATTCCTTGCCTCTCCAAATGCATGTAAATCCTTTCTTTCAGAATCACCTCTAACAACCTACCCACCATTGATGTCAGATTTACAGGTCTATAGTTCCCAAGCTTCTCCTTACAGCCTTTCTTAAATAAAGGCACAACATTAGCCACCCTCCAGTCCTGGTTATAGCTGATACAAATATTTCTGCTTGGGACCCTATAATTACCTACCTAACTTCCCACAATGCCCTGGGATAGGTGCTGGAGATTTATTCAATTATGTTTTCTAAGACATTCAGCACTTCCTTTTGTGTAATATGACCTGTTTTCAAAACATCACAATTTATTTCCCCGAGTTGTCTTGCCTCCATTTCTTTCTCTACAGTAAAAACTAACATGAAGTATTCATTTAGTATCGCTCCCATCTCCTGAGGCTCAACACATAGATGACCATGTTGATCTTTAAAGGGGCCTATTCTCTCTCTCATCCCTCTTTTGCTCTTAATGTACTTGTAGAATTTTTTTAGATTATCCTTAACTTTATTTGCTAAGGCCATTTGGGTGGCACAGTGACTCAATGGTTAGCACTGCTGCCTCACAGCTCCAGGGATCTGGGTTTGGTTCCAGCCTTGGGCAACTGTCTGTGTGGAGTTTGCATGTTTTCCCCGTGTCTGCATGGGTTTCCTCTGGGTGCCCTAGTTTCCTCCCACAATCCAAAGATGCTAGGTGGATTGGCCATGGTAAATTGCACATACTATCCAGGGATGTATAGGCCCGGTGGATTAGCCACAGGAAATGGGGCGGTTAAAGGGGAGGGGGTTGGGATGTTCCTCAGAGGGTTGGTGTGGGCTTGATTGGCCGAATAGCCTGTTCCACACTGCGGGTTTTCTACCCCCCTTTGCATTTCTGATTTCCCTCTTAAGAATGCCCCTACATTCTTTATACTCTTCAAGAGATTCTTATGATCTCAACTGTGTATATCTAGTATATGATTCTTTCTTAAACTTAACAAGGACCTCAATGTCATTATTCATCTGTTGTTCCTCATCTTACCAGTTTTACATTTTACTCTAACAGGAACGTAATGCCTCTGAACCCTCGTTATCACTATTTATTTTGAAAGCCTCCGACTTGTCAGTAGTCCCTTTTCCTGTGAAGTTCTTCTCTCACACCATTAAAATTTACCTCACCCCAATTAAACGTTTTTAAGAATTTCATCAAATGACTCATTCTATTTTAATAGATGTATTGCAGCATGGGGATTATAAAAGTTGTCAATTAATAATTATTGTAGCAAACTTTTAACTGTCAAAACGAATAGATTCAACATTTTTGGGACAGATACTGCTGTTGCAAAGATCTTCTATTTTGGCATTGTAGACATTTACTGACAGGAATGTTGAAGTGCCCTTGCTAGTTGAAGATTTCCATGTATCAAATTATGTACATGGTTATATGTTTCTTAATTCAAATTTAGCATTCTTTAAAAAAAAAGTAAAATACCAGAAAAAGAATAATCTTTTCATATATTTGTCCATTCACATCAAGGTAATGTCAGCTTTGGGTAGGTGAAAACATCAGGCAGGATTTTTTACTCCAGGCTGCCACGCAACATCAGACACGAGCCTATCTTCTGTGCATTTTCATCTGAATGCAGATTTTTAAAAAGCTGCCTTTCAGGTATTCAGCTGCATGCCAGGTCTCTGAGTGTCGCTTACTGATTTGTGTCATTCACTGTCTTCAATGTTTCTTTTTCTGTACGGATTCTAGGGCCTGCCTAATTACCAGTAGTGGAAGACAGACCGTTGTTTATAATTAGAAGATGCAATTGTTTTACACAGCAAGGTAGTTTATTGCATGATAGCAATAGCTGCAGTTTCCAACAACTTGTTAGGCTTAATTACTTAAAATTATAGAAAGCAGAATATGTCTCCTTATGGGTGACGTGTACAAATGTCAATTACTTCCATCCAAAGATTCTGACATTATCAGACTGGGTGGAACTTAATGCAATGTAAATATTAACTTCACCAGGGGCTCCCCACAAGTCTCTGACTTCACAAATGTCTGGATGTTCCATAATATTCACAGACAATGTGTTCTCCTCAGGTTGGGTGAACAGAGATTTTTTTGCTTGAGGGCTGTGGACCTTTTATCTATAAATCAGTTCTCTGCTTTTTTTTTAATCGCTTGGATATCCTCTGCAGAAGTCATTGTTCCTCATACCAGGCTCTTGGTACATTACCTTCTGAAAAGGACCCTTCATTACCTGAATTTCCTGTGTATAGGAACCTTTCTCTGCTTACAAGATAGTTGTACCATAATCTGGGTGCACTCAAATTCATGAATGTTGATCTTGAGACAGTTGCTTTTGTCAAAACAGGTACTTTCTTCCTTTCTGTATCCTGGATTTCAGAACGAGGAAGCAGCTTTTAATTTGATCAAATATTTTCTTCATTCCTGTATCAAAAATGTTCAGAGTAAGCTGTTTATTCTTTTCGCTGTGTCCGGAATCCATGGCATTATCTTCTTTTACCTGCAGATGGATGCAGCACATCTTCATTCAGTTTCAGTAAATCTTTACTCTTAGTTTGTTGAAACATGTGGGTTGGAGTAAACAAGCCTTTAACTTCAACTTGTTGATTAAATTGGATGCTTTCAATTACCTTCTGTGGTTGTTTGACTGGTGAACTACATTTCTTATAACAACATTCATGTTATTGGAAGATTGCAGCTCCCTCAGCACTGCCTTTGTCTCTGGCATTTACTGCTATGTTTTATAGGACAGAGGATTATATATCTCCACCAGTCCTGTAAAGTCTGTGACTTCCTTTCTCTTCAGAATATGAAACAATTCTCTTATATCAACATAAGTAATTTCATTAGATTCTTTCTTATCTTTGCATTTCCTGCCATGAATCTAGGAAGCTCAATTAAATTTTCTCCCTGTTGCTCTCTGGTTGGTTGACAACAGTTTGTTTCTGAGTTAGTTGTTCTCTTGGCTCTACTTGATCCATTACTTAAAAAGGGAAGGAAGAAATGAGATGACCGCTCAGTTCAACATCAGTTTTAATTCTGATAAAATTTTCATAGAAACAGAGTAACTTGGTTAAACATGAACTGGTCAAAAATTGTGATTTACTGTAATTGTGAATTTGTGAAGGGCGGGACATGTTGGACTGATACAGTTGAAATTTTTAAGGTTGTTAAAAAGCATGTTAAGTAAGAGCACATCCATTCAATTTTTAATTCAAACTGGAGATATGACATTATTAGACAATTCAGCAATTATTGACTACTTAAGTTGACCCTTTTTTTGAGCTGCTGTAGTCCATATAGTGAACCTACTGTCAAATAATGTTCGGCAGGGAACTCCAATAGTTTGATCTTAGTGGAACTGTAGGAACAACATCCAATCTGGGATGGGATATGAATTAAAAAGACAACAGGGTAGTTCCAGTAGAGGTTTCAGTAGAACATATCTTGTCACATACCACTGAGCAGAAAATGTTTCCTTTAATTTTAATGTCTAAACTCAACCACATGGACACAAATTCTTTCTGTTTGCAAAGGATAGGGTGCGGCAGGTGAATATATGTAATTTCTACCACACATAAGTGAGTCAGATTGTGGGTCTGACTGATAATCAGAAAGGGGTTATTAGTGTAATTCTGAGCACAGTTGGAGATGTTTAGCAAGTGTTGATCTATCAAGGAATCATACTTAATATTGGACACAAGTAAACTCTGAGTTTTGCAAGCACAGGGCTGGTAGGGTACAGCTAGGACTCTGCCTATTGCAAACAACCAAAGGGCATGCAGTTTGATGTGATCTGCCAGTTATTGGGATAAATGACCTACATGCCAGGCAAGATATGCCACCACTGAAGTTAATATGCCACAATACTCATTGTGATAAGAGGAACATATTTTTGGCTGGATAGCAGTATCTTGTTATTGAAAACTGCTGCATATGTTGCTACTGCAACCTGATTGATTGGCTTCACAACCATGATTATCCTATCTCTTCACTGCCAATGCACATAGTGGCAATGTGTACCATCTACAAGATGTGCCATTTGTACCAACTTATCAAGACTCCTTAGAGTACTTTTCAAACACCTGACCACTATCATCTAGAAGGATAAGAGCAACACCACTGCCAATTTCATCCTGACTTGGAAATATATTGCAGTTGCTTCAGTGTCACCGGGTAAACATCCTGGAATTCCCTCCCTAAAGAAATTGTGGGTCTACCAGCAATAAGTGAACTGAAGTCATTCGACCTAAGGGGAAACTTTTACACGCAGAGGGTGGTGCATGTATGGAATGAGCTGCCAGAAGAAGTGGTGGAGGCTGGTAGAATTATAACATTTAAAAGGCATCTGGGTGAGTTTATGAATATGAAAGCTTTAGAGGGATATGAGCCAAGTGCTGGCAAATGGGACTACATTAATTTAGAATATCTGGTCGGCATGGATGAGTTGGACTGAAGGGTCTGAAGCTGTGTTATACATCTCTATGACTCTAAGAAGACAGCTCAACAACACTTTCTGAAGGACAAGTAGGGACAAGCAATAAATGCTTGTCCAGCAATAACGCCCACTTTCCACGCTTAAATAAAAATAAAGTAGCGGCATGAAAAAGCTAGCTTCACCTGTTACTCAAATTTTTGAGGTACTTTCTTTTTTAAAGTACCTGCAAAAGACTGGAAACTTATCAGGACTTTCAGGAGAGTGGAAGCTTTAGACACACTCATGAGTTTATGTCATTAGATTTGATATTCTTCTGATCCTATCCTCATGAGACAAGACAACAAGCTTTGACTCAATGTCTCTTTTTCTCAGCAATGCCTCAATGACCAAGCAACTATTTGTGGAGGTTTTCTGTACAGGTTTTCTGAAGGTATTTGATTAAGCTTTGTGCATGAGATTATTCACAAACATAAGAATGCATGGAGTTGAGGATAATTGGTTAGTGGTTTGGAGGCTGGATTTAGACATTAAAAGTAAAGGAAATATTCTCTGCTTTTTGAGATGTGACAAGCTGTGTTCAGTTGAAATCTCTACTGGGACCTAAGCTTTCAATATAAATATTAATATCTTGATGAAGAAATACCATACTATATACTGGTAGATGATGCCAAGTTAGAAGGTACCATAAATTTATAAAGTGCAGCAGTAGGTTACAAAGGAACATTGAATAATTGAGTGGAAAAAATGACTGCAAATGGTGTGCAACATTAGAACATAAGAACTCATACTAATTGGATCCAAAAAGAACTGATTGGATCAGTGTCTTAGTATTGAGTGACCAGGAGCTGTGGAGAAGCAAAAGTTTTGGATGTTTGTATGCTAGTGCTGGTGCAAATGTGCAAAACAAACAGAGAAATCAATGCAAACAGATGGTTCCAAAACAATGCATCTTCTCAAATGCAATCAAATTTACTGTCCCAAATAATCTAACACAATAACATTTTCAAATGCCACTCTTAAAATCACAGTTTCTCACAAATTTTGAATTGCTAACATCCTTCTGTACATCAAGACTTTGACCCTTAAAACATAGAGAACAGTTTGACATCATGCATCAAGATGTTTCAAGTTCAAACTGTATCTAAGCCTGAAGATAATTATGATGGATAAGCTGTTACTAGATTCCTTTTTATTGCTGGTAGAAGAAGGATTTGAAATCCTCCTGGAGCTGATTTTCCAGGCAGTCCTTAGTGTTTAAATCTAGTCTAAACTAAATCTCTGAGAGTTGTACATTGTGTTCAACGTGAGAAAGTTTGAATCTTACATGTAATTGCTTCCAGTATATACCATACCCATTTTGAAAGTAGGCATATTAGTCTCAAAACTTGTCATTTCCTGAGATAAGACCTAAGAAATTGGAGCAGGAATAGGTCAAGTGGCCCATTGAGCCTACCATGCCTTTCAAACAGAAAGAGTCATAGAGTCATAGAGATGTACAGCATGAAAACAGACCCTTCGGTCCAATCCGTCCATGCCAACCAGATATCCCAAACTAATCGAGTCCTACCTGCCAGCACCGGCCCATATCCCTCCAAACCATTCCTATTCATACATCCATCCAAATACCTCTTAAATGTTGCAATTGTATCAGCCTCCACCACACCCTCTGGCAGCTCATTCCATACACGTACTACCCTGTGCGTGAAAAGGTTGCCCCTTAGGTCTCTTTTATATCTTTCCTCTCTCACCCTAAACCTATGCCCTCTAGTTCTGGACTCCCCAACTCCAGGGAAAAGACTTTGACTATTCGCACTATCCATGCCCCTCATAATTTTGTAAACCTCTATAAGGTCACCCCTCAGCCTCCGACGCTCCGGGGAAAACAGCCCCAGCCTGTTCAGCCTCTTCCTGTAGCTCAGATCCTCTAACTCTGAGAGCATCCTTGTAAGTCTTTTCTGAACCCCTTCAACTTTCACAACATCTTTCCGATAGGAAGGAGACCAGAATTGCACGCAATATTCCAACAGTGGCCTAACCAATGTCCTGTACAGCCGCAACATGGCCTCCAAACTCCTGTACTCAATACTCTGACCAATAAATGAAAGCATACCAAACGCCTTCTTCACTATCCTATCTACCAGCGACCACTTTCAAGGAGATATGAACCTGCACTCCAAGGTCTCTTTGTTTAGCAACACTCCCTAGGACCTTAACATTAAGTGTATAAGTCCTGCTAAGATTTGCTTTCCCAAAATGCAGCATCTCGCATTTATCTGAATTAAACTCCATCTGCCACTTCTCAGCCCATTGGCCCATCTGGTCAAGATCCTGTTGTAATCTGAGGTAACCCTCTTCGCTGTCCACTATACCTCCAATTTTGGTGTCATCTGCAAACTTACTAAATGTATCTCTTATGCTCGCATCCAAATCATTTATGTAAATGACAAAAAGTAGAGGGCCCAGCACCGATTCTTGTGGCACTGCACTGGTCACAAGCCTCCAGTCTGAAAAACAACCCTCCACCACCACCTTCTGTCTTCTACCTTTGAGCCAGTTCTGTATCCAAATGGCTAGTTCTCTCTGTATTCCATGAGTTCTAACCTTGCCAATCAGTCTCCCATGGGGAACCTTGTCGAGCCCCTTACTGAAGTCCATATAGATCACATCTACTGCTCTGCCCTCATCAATCTTCTTTGTTACTTCTTCAAAAAACTCAATCAAGATTGTGAGACATGATTTCCCATGCACAAAGCCATGTTAACTATCTCGAATCAGTCCTTGCCTTTCCAAATACATGTACATCTTGTCCCTCAGGATTCCCTCCAACAACTTGCCCACCACCGAGGTCAGGCTCACTGGTATATAGTTCCCTGGCTTGTCCTTATCACCCTTCTTAAACAGTGGCACCACATTATCCAATCTCCAGTCTTCTGGCACCTCACCTGTGACTATCGATGATACAAATATATCAGCAAGAGGCCTAGCAATCACTTCTCTAGCTTCCCACAGAGTTCTCGGGTACACCTGATCAGGTCCTGGGGATTTATCCACCTTTAACCGTTTCAAGGCATCCAGCACTTCCTCCTCTGTAATCTGGACATTTTGCAAGATGTCACCATCTATTTCTCTACAGTCTATATCTTCCATATCCTTTTCCACAGTAAATACTGATGCAAAATATTCATTTAGTATCTCCCCCATTTTCTGTGGCTCCACACAAAGGCCGCCTTGCTGATCTTTGAGGGGCCCTATTCTCTCCCTAGTTACCCTTTTGTCCTTAATATATTTGTAATAACCCTTTGGCTTCTCCTTAATTCTATTTGCCAACGCTATCTCATGTCCCCGTTTTGCTCTCCTGATTTCCCTCTGAAGTATACTCCTACTTCCTTTATACTCTTCAAGGATTCACTTGATCTACCCTGTCTATACCTGACATATGCTTCCTTCTTTTTCTTAACCAAACCCTCATATAGTCATCCAGCATTCCCTATACCTACCATCCTTCCCTTTCAACCCTGACAGGAATATACTTTCTCTGGATTCTTGCTATCTCATTTCTGAAGGCTTCCCATTTTCCAGCTGTCCCTTTACCTGCGAACATTTGCCTCCAATCAGCTTTCGAAAGTTCTTGCCTAAAACCGTCAAAATTGGCTTTTCTCCAATTTAGAACTTCAACTTTTAGATCTAGTCTATCCTTTTCCATCACATTTTAAAACAAATAGAATTATGGTCGCTGGCCCCAAAGTGCTCCCCCACTGACACCTCAGTCACATGCCCTGCCTTATTTCCCAAGAGTAGGTCAAGTTTTGCACATTCTCTTGTAGGTACATCCACATACTGAATCAGAAAATTGTCTTGTACATACTGAAGAAATTCCTCTCCATCTAAACCTTTAACACTATGGCAGTCCCAGTTGATGTTTGGAAAGTTAAAATCCCCGACCATAACTACCCTATTATTCTTATAGATAGCTGAGATCTCCTTACAAGTTTGTTTCTCAATTTCCCTCTGACTATTGGGGGGGGGGTCTATAATACAATCCCAATAAGGTGATCATCCCTTTCTTATTTCTCAGTTCCATCCAAATAACTTCTCTGGATGTATTTCCGGGAATATCCTCCCTCAGCACAGCTGTAATGTTATCCCTTATCAAAAATGCCACTCACCCACCTCTCTTGCCTTCCTTTCTATCCTTCCTGTAGCATTTGTATCCTGGAACATTAAGCTGCCAGTCCTGCCCATCTCTGAGCCATGTTTCCGTAATTGCTATGATATCCCAGTCCCATGTTCCTAACCATGCCCTGAGTTCATCTGCCTTCCCTGTTAGGCCCCTTGCATTGAAATAAATTCAGTTTAATTTATTAGTCCTACCTTGTCCCTGCCTGCCCTGACTGCTTGACTCACTTCTGATCTCAGCTGTACCCATCTCAGATCGATCTCTTTCCTTACTATCTCCCTGGGTCCCAACCCCCCACCTCACTAGTTTAAATCCTCCCAAGCAGTTCTAGCAAATTTCCCTGACAGTATATTAGTCCCCTTCTAATTTAGATGCAATCCATCCTTCTTGTACAGGTCACTTCTACCTCAAAAGAGATTCCAATGATCCAAAAATGTGAATCCTTCTCCTATACACCAGCTCCTCAGCCATGCATTCATCTGCTCTATCCTCCTATTCCTGCCCTCACTAGCTCGTAGCACTGGGAATAATCCAGATGTTACTACCCTTGAGGACCTCCTTTTTAAATTTCTGCCTAACTCTCTGTAATCTCCCTTCAGAATCTCAACCTTTTCCGTTCCAATGTCGTTGGTTCCAATGTGGACAATGACCTCCTGCTAGCCCCTCTCCCCCATGAGAACATCCTGCACCCTCTCTGAAACATCCTTGATCCTGGCACCAGGGAAACCAATCTGCTTTTTCTCTGCGGGCCACAGAAACGTCTGTCTGTACCTCAGACTACAGAATCCCCTAACACAATTGATCTCTTGGAAGCCGATGTACCCCTCATTGCATTAGAGCCGTCTTGGCTGAGCCTATGTGGGCTTAATTCCATTTTCTGTTCTTTGACCCAGCCTCCATTTCCTGCTGGGCTAAAGAATTCTAAAGGGTAAATTCATGCTGAGTGGGAAAATAAACCCTGCTCATCTCAGTCTTATATGGGAGAACTGCTTAATTTGCATTAGGGCCTCTTAGTTTCAGATTCTCCCACAAGGATAATTATCAAGTTCACCTTCCCATCAAAAAAAGCCATGTGGTGATCCCATTCCATCCACCTCTTGCACTGGCTGGTTGTCTCACAGGGTCTGAGGGCTGTCAGGTTATTAAGGTGGGATTCCCACTCTCAATTAGAGAGAAAGGGTGTCTCTGAAAGCTGTTGGCCAATCAGATAGCTGTTGGCTCTCTGATCCCAGCAGTGCCACTGAGACCTGTGGCCAATGCTGGTCTGCATCCAGTCCCTGACTGCAAAGAGTGAGGGCCAGAACAGGAATCAAATGAAAACTGGGAGCTGGGGTTTAATTTGCAGCATTAGGCTAGATGGCCTCAGCAAAGAGGATGAAGGGGCTTGAATTAAAAAAAAAAGCCCCAGTGTAGGGCAACCAGTGGAGGTTGGTAGACCCAGAGGGGTGCCTGTGTCTCTGGAGTTATGTAAAGAAGCTTTCCCATCCTTACATACCACCAGACCATGCAATGTAAACTGCTAGGTTGGATGCTTGATGTAGATATCCCATGTTGCTGGTTAAATCCTAATAACAGCAGCATTAGCAGCAGCAGGAGGCTCTTAATTGACCATTAACTGGGGTCTAGGGGCATGATTTGGCTCAATGGATGAGTGGACAGCCTGATGATTCCTCTTGCTGTTGGTAAAGTTGCAGTTGGGCAACAGTTGTACCCTGGGTGGGTACTGCACCCAGGGCATTTTGTAAGCTCTTTGCCTCCATTCCCACTGTGTTGGGGGGGGGATCCTGTTCATTCAGCATTCATCCCATCAACTATCTTCAGAACTTGGTATGTTTCTATAAGATCACCTGTCACTCTTCTCAGCTACAATGAGTGCAGGCCCATCCTGTTCAACCTTTCCTCATCAGACAAGCTTTTATCTTAGAAGTTAGCTAAATTAACCTTCTTTCAGTAGCATCCAATGCAAATATATTCTCCTTAAATAAGGAGTCCAAAATTGCACACAATAACCTAAGTGTGCACTCACAAATATCTTACACATTTGTTGCATTACTTCCTTTGTTTTATATTCTTATTTTTTATACAAAAATTGATTTCTGAATTCCTTGCTATATCTTCATGCTGTCCCTTTTTTTATTCATGTATCAGGCTATTCACTTCCCTTTCTATCACAACATTCCCAGTCTCTTTCCAGTTAAGTAACTACTTTACAGGTTTAACTGAAAAATGCCAATAGGATTTTGTACTTTATAACATAAGGGCAGAAATACAAAGGAGAGGAAATAATAGTTCCACTCTACATCTGGTGCGCTACATTCAGTTTCACACACAATCCTTCAGGAAAGATACATTGGTCTTGGAACTGATAAAGCAAAGATTTAATAGAATGATCCCAAGTTAAAGGTTCAGATAATATCAATATGTTCCATTTTGAACATTGGGTTGGACTCATAGAAACCTGTTTCATTTGTGGATAGGTCAAAACAGCGGGTCATAATCACAACATAAGATGCCATTATCAAAATGATAATAATGAAATTACCAGATTGTCATAAAACCAATTCAGTTTAATAATGTGATTTAGGGAAGGAATTCTCTTATCTACACACATCCTGGCCTAAATTGAATTCCAGATCCCCACATTACTCTTAACTATCATCTGAAATGATCTAGCAAACCACTGAGTTGCACCAAAATCCACCAGACCATAAGACCATAAAATATAGGAGCAGAAATTAGGCCATTCAGCTCATCAAGTCTGCTCCACCATTCAAACATGGCTGAAAAGTTTCTCAACCCCCGTTCTCCCATTTTCTCCCCCTAACCTGTTGATCCACTTGATAGTCAAGAGCCCATCTATTTCAATCTTAAATATACTCAATAACCTGGTCTCCACAGCCCTCTGTGGCAATGAATTCCATAGATTCACCGCTGTCTGACTAAAGATGTTTCTCCTTATCTCCATTCTAAAAGATCTTCTCTTTACTCTCAAGCTGTGCCCTCAGGACCTAGTCTCTCCTACCAATGGAAACATCTTCCCAACATCCACTCTTTCCAGGCCATTCAGTATTCTGTAAATTTCAGATATAGATGCCCCACCTCATCCTTCTAAACTCCATTGAGTATAGACCCAGAGTCCTCAAACATTCCTCATATGTTAAGCTTTTCATTCCTGGGACCATTCTCATGAACCTCCTCTGAATATTATCCAGGGCCTGTACATCCTCCCTGAGATATAGAGCTCAGAACTGTGCACAATACTCTAAATGCGGCCTGACCAGAGCTTTATAGAGCCTCAGAAGTCCATCCCTGCTTTTATATTCGAGTCCTCTCAAACTAAATGTCATCATTGCATTTATCTTCCTAACTACTGACTCAACCTGCAAGGTTACCTTGAGAAAATCCTGGACTAGAACTCCCAAATCTCTGTGTACTTCAGACTTCTGAATTTTCTCCCCATTGAGAAGAAAGTCCATTCCTTTATTCTTCCGACCAAAGTGTATGATTTTCTAATTTTCCACGTTGTACTCGATCTGCCACTTTTTGCCTACTCTCCAGACCTGTCCAAATCCTTCTGCAGACTCCCCGCCTTCTCAATGCTACCTGTCCCTTTACGTATCTTTAAATCATCTGCAAACATAGCCAGAATACCCACAGTTCCTTCATCTAGATTGTTAATATATAAAGTGAAAAGTTATGGTCCCAACACTGAGCTTTGTGGAACACCACTTGTCACTGGCTGCCATCCTGAGAAAGACCCTTTTATCCTCACTCTCTGCTTCCTGACAGATAGCCAGGCTTCTATCCATGCCAGCACCCTGTCTCTAATACCGTGGGCCCTTACCTTACTCAGTAGCTTCCTGTGCGGCATCTTGACAAAGGCCTTCTTGAAGTCCTGCTACATAACATCCATTGTCTCTCTTTAATCTAACCTGCTCATTACTTCCTCAAAGAATTCTAGTAGATTTGTCAGGCATGACTTCCCCTTGATGAAACCATGATGACTTATTTTACCATATACTTCCAAGCATTCAGAAATGTCATCCTTCACAATTGATTCCAGGATCTTATCCATGACCGAAGTTAGCCTAATTGGTCCATAATTTTCCATTTTTGCCTTACTCCCTTTTTAAACAGGGGTATCATGTTAGCAATTTTGCAGTCCTATGGGACCCTCCCTGATTCTAGCCATTTCTGAAAGATCACTACTAATGCCTCCACCATCTCTTCAGCTATCTCCTTTAGAAAGCTGGGATGTAATCCATCTGATCCAGGTGATTTACCACCTCAGGCCATTCAGTTTTTTCTAGCACCTTCTCTTTGGTGATGGCTACCATACTCAGCTCTGCCCCCTCACTCCCTTGAATGTTTGTGATATTACTCATGTCTTCTACCATGAAAACTGAAGTGAAGTAATTATTCAGTTTCTCAGCCATTTTCTCATTTCCCACTACTATGACTCCAGCATCATTTGCCAGTGGCCCAATGCTCACTTATGCCTTTCTTTTGTTCTTTATATATCTAAAGAAACTCTTGCAGTCTTCCTTTATATTACTGGCTAGCTTACTCTCATATTTAATCTTCTCCCTCCTTATTTCATTTTTTTGTTGCCCTCTATTGGTCTTTGTAAGCTTCCCAGTCCTCTGGTTTTCCACTGCCCTTTGCCAAATCATATGCTTTCTTGTTTCCTTTTATGCTATCCCTGACTTCCCTAAATCCTATGAAACATTTAATAATAATGAAAATACCTGATATTAAATTAGCACAGGACATAATTATGATATGGCTAGTACAAGTGAGCTTTAATGTCCTCATTAATATCTGGGGACCTGTGCCAAAACTGTGAAAGCTGTCCCAAAAATGAGTCCAGCAATAGCCTGACATTGTCATATTCCTTTTAGCAAGTGTCCTAGACAGAAGGTAGACAAAGATGGTGTAACAATGATTTATATTCAGGAGGGTGTGGCCCTGGGACTTCTCTGTTGGCTCTGTAACCCACTGAGTCTCATAAGCCAGGAAGCCTTTGACTGATTACCACCTACTCCCTTCACTCAGTATTTGGTAATCCTCCATGTTGAACATTACTTGGAAGAAATACAGAGTGTAAGAACAGCAAAGAACATACTCTGGGTTGGTGACTTCAAAGTTGAAAACACCTTCCTCTTTGTAGGATGACCATGTATGTAAGGTATCGATTGGGGAATTAAGTTTATACCTTTTGGGGGTAACACTTACTTCCTGTATATTGACATAAAAAATTTACACTCCCGATGAGGATTTGTATATACTAGAATGCCTGTGCTAATCACTAATCAAGCTTCCCTTTCTGAATAAACATTCGCAGAACCAACACACACTCCTATCAATTGGAAGAGCAGGAAAACAGAATTGAAATCAATCTGTGACCAGTCAGACTGCATTCTATGCAGGTAGACTCTCCTCATTTTACCCAGGACTATATATGACTCAGTGTGTTAAACCTACTGTTTAACAGCCTTACTGAGAGAACTGTCAATTATTTATTTTCAATGGAAGTAGATCTGCCCAGTTTTAATTTATAGGAATTTCTGTAACATGCATCATAGATAAGAAAATTACATTGTCTAGGCTCTGGAATTGAATCTATAGCAGTATTAAAAATTAGTAAGAGATTAAAAACGGGCATAGAATAGACGCATAGTAAAATTAATTTGGAGTCCGAAAGTTTAGTTTCCAGAACTGGAGAAGATCTGAGCACCAAGAAGAGAAGTAAAGAGACAAAATGTTGTTTGTCCAAGTCAGCTGTTCTGTTTTGAATTGTACTCGCTACTTATCACAGCTCTGTTTTTACTCGTGAACTAATTATTTTGTATCCGATCTTAAATTTGAATTAAAACTCAATAATTCACCCAATTACTTGCACTCAATGTCTCATTGATTGGTTGGTATAATCCTGAATAGTAATAACTCTGAAGTAAATTCCTAAATTTTATTGTGTCTCTTTCAGAGGCTATATTTCTCACAGCAGCTCGGTTTGGAATTCTTTTTTCTTGACATGAAGGCTTGAGGGCAGTGCAGTCCACAAATTCTTGACTCTGTGATACTTTGATATTTAGAGGGATCTGCTGTCTGCTTGCACTTTTGTAAACAGTATTTATTGGGGTTGCTAACCCTCCAGAATTACGCTGGAGTCTCCAGGAATTGAAGATCAATCTCTTGGATAGTGTTGTAAGCAATCTGAGAGACAATAAAATCATTCCATAAAATGGGCCAAAGTTTCCCAAGCCCTGAATGAAGTGGGCTTGACAAGGGCATTGGAAGAATGACATACAATCTGCAATAAGGAGCTTCTCCTCATGAAAATCAAACAGTCCCATTTTCCAACAAAGTGTTGGATATCATGATGAGATTCTAACTGGTGAGCAGTAAGAAGTCTATTTGCGTTAATATCTCATAATTGTCTAATTTCACCTTAATAATACGCAGTCTCCTATTCTCCCATAAATCAGATAGAAGCTGGACAGTGACAATTCCAGACGTGAAAATCAGAGCAGTTACTAGGAGACTCCAGTTCTTTCGGATCTCCATTTTGGACAGTAGTCATCAATATCATTCCTGATGAAGGGCTTTTGCCTGAAACGTCGACTCTCCTGCTCCCCAAATGTTGCCTGACCTGCTGTGCTTTTCCAGTACCACACTCTCGACTCTAATCTCCAGCATCTGCAGTCTTCACTTTTGCCTATCAACATCACTGAGCATGCTCAAATGCACACATCCGCCTGACCATAGACATTGGCATCTGACAAATAATAACTTCACAACACCCTCATGGCACTACTCCGAATAATTTATACTATGGTTCTGTATTTTCATGTTGCACTTCGGAGTACACAGTCAACTTTCACTGCAGACAAGATACTTTGTGTGCAGAGAAAGGACTCTCATTTCATAGATTGGACCAGGCTTCATACCAAATGTTATTGCTGCCTTTGTGCCAGTTTGGACGCTCAGAACGTCCCTGTCTTACCTTGCCTTGTCTTTTTTTTTGCTTTGCTCCTTAACTAAAGCATAAATGCTCACTGTATTTCTATATTGTCTTGCCTTTTAGTGTTGGCACAAAGCCAAGCATCTTGCCTTGGTTACCATGCCAGCAGTTCTCTGTCAAGGCAGTGGATATGTTACTGTACAGCACCTGCTACATCAATCTCATCTCTGCAGCATGTGTTAACAGTTTACATGGCAACAGTGGCTCAGTGGTTAGCACTGCAGTCTCACAGCACCAGGATCCCAGGTTCGATTCCAGCTTCGGGTGACTGTGTGGAGTTTGCACTTCTCCCCGTGACTGCATGGGTTTCCTCCGGGTGCTCCGGTTTTCTCCCACAATCCAAAGATGTGCAGGTTAGGTGAAATGGCCATGCTAAATTGCCCAAAGTTTTAGGTGCATTAGTCAGAGGGAAATGGATCTGGGGGTGTTAATCTTAGGAGGGTCGGTGTGGACTCGAAAGGCCTGTTTCCACACTGTAGGGAATCTAATCTAATCTAAACATGCAGAATGTGCTTTAACCAATGGTCATGTCTCAATGTACCAAACGTCCAGTCAAACTAATCCAAGGTGAACCATTCAGGGACCTGCTTACAAATCAGTCAGGGTCTTCAGTCACACATCAATCAGGACTTACTGCATAAGTTAGCCAGAGCGTTGAGCCACGGTCAGTCCTTAGAGTCAGCACAATGAAAATCAAGGTGGTAGTTGGTGATGTTAGTTTCATGGATTGGAGGCAGTATGTTGGGATGCAGAGGGGCAGTAATTGTGAAGGAACTTACAGTGGGCGGACACAATAGTGCAAGAGAAAACATCCACTCTATAAGTGTGTGGGGGTATGAGGGCGAGGGGGTTTCACCTATCAAAACCACAATGGCCTTAATGGAGGGGACAGTACAGCACGATGGTTGGCATAACTAAGTTGTAGGACTGGGGCTCAGAAATACTGTTGAGAGATAAAGTCATGTTATGTGTGTGTTAAGGATCTTGGTACACCCCAGGATAAGTGAGTATTTCTGCCTGTGGTGGGTGAGGGTACAAAGAGTGGTGTGCTATAGGATAGGTTTGGGATGATGGCAGAGAGAAATCCATGAAACTTGCTAATGTTGATGCTTTTGCCAATTTCTTTGTCAAATTCAGCCCAATATTTTCTTTATTAATTTTATTAAATGCCGCAGATGCAGAGGAAGGTTGATTGACTGGACCAGGTAATAGATTGAGAGATTATGTGATGAAACCTGCAGGAATACACCAGCCAAATGTGTCTAGGTCAGAATTGATCTGATTAATCTCTTGGGCAGTATTATAAGCTTGCAGTCACAAACCCTCCCCTGCAGGCAAGAGGAAAAGGGCACCAGATTTGTCAAAGCTGCTCTCAATCTGCCAGTCTGATTGATACCACTTATAGCCTCTTCAAACTGAGGAGTTACAGAAGAATTGTTGAACAGTTCTCCACTTGACAAGATGGAATATCATGCAGCTAAATTATATATGATGTAAAACAAAAGTTAAAGAGTGATAAAAAATCTGAAATGCTTCCTTTCATTGTCTCACAAAACAGTTTAAAATTATAGGTGTAAATTAAAGAAGGCATTGTTATTCCCTGTACATGGACTTATTTGCATAGCACCTTCAACAACTCCATGATGGCCAAACACCCTTCATGACTGAAATAATTTTAAAGTGTAACTGCTGTTCTAATGTATAAAAAGATTCTAACAGTTGTGCATCCAGCAAGATTCTATAAAGAGCAATGAGATGACTGAAGTTGTTTGAAGTGTTAAGTATCAGTGAGTACAGCAGGACAGCACTCCTGCTCTCCTACAAATGTTTGAAGAGAAAATGAGGTCTGCAGATGCTGGAGATCAGAGATGGAAATGTGTTGCTGGAGAAGCGCAGCAGGTCAGGCAGCATCTAGGGAACAGGAGAATCAACGTTTCGGGCATTAGCCCTTCTTCAGGAATGAAGAAGGGCTAATGCCCGAAACGTCGATTCTCCTGTTCCCTAGATGCTGCCTGACCTGCTGCGCTTTTCCAGCAACACATTTCCATCTCTCTAGTTTGCTAGCCCACTGTAATGACCACTACATCCCCACTATCCCTGATGTTTAAGTAGATTCGATCTTGCAACCCAATTTTAATCTGTGCCCATTTCAAGCCCTGCTAAGAATGCTGCATTGGTGAATTTACTCAATACGGAACAGTTTATATTACATTTCTTCAAATAGTACACAGAGGAAATTTTTCCCAGAATGTATTCCTGAAGAAGGGCTAATGCCCAAAACATCGATTCTCCTGTTCCCTAGATGCTGCCTGACCTGCTGCGCTTCTCCAGCAACACATTTCCATCTCCTACAAATGTTGCCATGTGATCTTATTGATCCAATGGAATGGGCAAACAGGAACTAAGTTTAACATCTCACTTAAAAGGAAGTTCCAGTACAATGCAGCACACTTTAAGTAATACTCTCCTGTATGTATAATCTAATCTTGGGAACAAAGCTTGAATCTATTGTATTCTAACATGGAGTCAAACCAACTGCCACAACCACCAAGGCTAACATCTAAATATGCTCCTAGTCTTTCTAGTCTGATGACATAGTAGATTTTCAATTTCTAGAGTGATCAGAAGTGCATCATGATATCTAATACAATTTCCAAAATATAGTGAATTAATTATCCTGAAATATGTTATACTGTACAGTCTCAAGAATTTGGTTGAGTTCAAGTCTAAGAGAAGTGTGGATTTGCTTAGGAAGTTTTGTGCTGAGTTTGACTAAAACTTTATGGGAGAAACATAAATTTTTACCAGTGGTGACCTCTGCAATCTCCATGAGCTGTAAATGAAATAGCTGCGCATATTGTGATTTCGGGTAATCCAGAGTAGCAGAATGCACACTTGATAAGGAAATATCAGTTTATGAAAAAAAAGTTATCAGAATAAACCACTGGGTTAAAATAAAATCTAGTTACTGCTCACGTACATTTTATGCCTATTTAGTTTAATTTATTTTCTCCCATGATAAGATTACGGCTCAGTAAGATAAATAATCCGGACATGGTATTCTGAAGAAAGCCTCAGGAAATTCAAGATGTATTTCAACCCATGTAACTACTAACTGATAAAATGATTTTGGTCCAACTTTTCTCTTCACTCTCTGAGCATTTATAAAAGGCAATCTGATTAGCAATTCCGATTACATCTATTTCACCTATATCCAACTTGTATCTACCAGCACATTTGTGAAAATTGAATGTTTTATTTGGATCTAATATTTTTCAGGTCTTGCATTAGTGACAAATTCAACCATATCCAGAGAACAAAGCAAATCAGCATTGAAGAGTCATCAGGAAATATGCCTTACACTTAGGTTTGAACCATCAGCTTAATGGTATGGAGCTGGATTTTGTGAACAGGAGTTACATAATAATGCAGTCTCCAATTATAATCTTCTTTCATCCCACCCAGTTCTTTAGCAATTGAGTTACAGCAAAGGCTGTTAATATCCTGCTGTATTAACAAATGATTGTTCATTTTGAAAACCAGCTATGCCGAACATTACAGAGAAGCACAAATAATCATGATCTAGAAATTCTGAGTAACAGAAGCAGTCCAGGTCCACAGATACTTGAAAGTGGCAACCCAGATGAATAAGGTCAAGAAGGCATTCAGCATGTTTGCCTTCATCGGCCGGGATATCGAATATAAAAGTTGGCAAGTCATGTTACAATTGTATAAAAGTTTAATTAGGTCACATTTGGAACATTGATTGCAGTTCTTGTTGTCACACTACCAGAAGGATGTAGATGCTTTGGCGAGGGTGCAGATAAGGTTTACCTGAGTGTTGCCTGGTCTGGAGGGTTTTAGATATGAGGAGAGGTTAGATAAACCCAGATTGTTTTCACTGGATAGACGGAGGCTGAGGCATGACCTGATAGAGGTCTACAAATTTATTAGAGGAATAGTTAGGGTGGATAGTTAGAGGCTTTTTCCCAGGGTGGGAAGGTCAAGTACAAGAGGGCACAGGTTTGAAGTGAGAAGGGAGAAGTAGAGGGGAGAAGTTAGGGAAAATGTTTCACACCAGAGAATGGTGCGTGGCTGGAACCCACTGCCAGTGGAGCAGGTGAAAGCAGTCACCAGGTTATAGTCCAACAGCGTTATTTGGAAGCACCAACTTTTGGAGCGTTGCTCCTTCATCAGGTGGTTGTGGAGAATAAGATTGTAAGACACAGAATTTATAGCAAAAGTTTACAGTGTGATGTAACTGAAATTACATATTGAAAAAGACCTGGATAGATCTCTCATCTTTTTGAATGACCATGTTGATTTCAGTTCTTTCATATGTAAATCGCAAAGCCTTTTTTAAAAGTTACATTCTCAAGTGAACTTTAACAATTGGTGTCATTGAAGGTGTGAGCTTTCTGTGTGAGGCTGTCTGTACCACAATGGTCAGATTGATTCTAATCTTAAAAATGGATTTATAGAATCTTACATGGATTCATGCAGTTTTTGAGCAAAGTGAAATGTAATTCTGCAAGTACAAATTCACCCCACAAACGTGTGTGTGTGTCCATCTCTGTGTGTGTGTCCATCTCTGTGTGTGTGTCCATCTCTGTGTGTGTGTCTGTCTGTTTGTTTGTGTGTGTGTGTATTGTGCAGTGCGGTCACCTGTAGTGTGATATGAATCCAAGGTCCCATTTGAGGCCATCCTCATGGGTACAGAACTCGGCTATCAGCCTCTGCTCGACCACTTTTCGTTGTTGCCTGTTCTGAAGTCCGCCTTGGAGGACGGTCACCCGAAGATCCGAGGTCGAACCTCCTGGATTGCTGAAGTGTTCTCCGACTCAACGACTCCAACTCCTGTCTGTTGATTGCTGTGCAGTGTCCATTCATCCGTTGCCATAGACTCTGCCTGGTCTCACCAATGTACCATGCCTCAGAGTATCCTTGTCTGCAGCGTATGAGATAGACAACATTGGTTGAGTTGCATGAGCACCTGCGGCATAATGGTGGTAACCGTGTCGACATTCTGACATGTCTTGCAGCTTCTACCCTGACAAGATTGTATGGCATTGTCCTGAAAGCTGGGCAGTTTGCTACGAGCAATGATCTGTTCGAAGTTTGGCGGTTGTTTAAAGGCAAGAAATGGAGGTGTGGGAAAGGTCTTGGCAAGGTGCTCATCTGCATTGATGTGTTGCAGGCTGCGAAGAACATGGCATAGTTTTTTGGTTCCTGGGAAGTACTGGACAACGAAGGGTATCCTGTCATTTGCAGCTCATGTCTGTCTTCTGAGGAAGTCACTATGGTTCCTCACTGTGGCACATCAGAACTGGTGGTCAATGAGTTGAGTTTCAACGGGAAATGATGCTCAAATCATCGACCGCCAGTTCCAATGTACAGAACACTTCAGCAGTCGGGACACTCGACCTCGGACCTTCGGGTGACAATCTTCCAGGGTGGACTTTGGGACAGGCAACACGAAAAGTAGCCAAGCAGAGGCTGAAAGCCAAGTTCAGTACCCATGAGGATGGCCTCAACCAGGACCTTGGGTTCATGTCACACTACAGGTGACCCCATTGCACTATATACACACACATGCGCACACGCACACAGACAGTCCTACACACACACACACACTATCCTACAGACACACGTTCACGGAGATCCTTTCTCATATGCTCCCACACTCACCCTCTCACAGACTTATATCCCTTTACACTCACAGTCACACAGATACATACACTCTCTCGCAGACACTCATAACCCCCCCCCACCCCCCTCAACACATACACACGCACATTTATACATATATGTTTGTGAGGTGAATTTGTACTTGCAGAATTGCATTTTACTTTGCTCAAAAACTGCATGAATCCATGTAAGATTCTGAAAATCCATTTTTTAGTTTAGAATCAGTCTGACCATTATGGTACAGACAGCCTCACAGAGGGAAGCTCACACCTTCAATGCACTATCTGGGCTGACATGACACCGATTGTTAAAGTCCACTTGAGAATGTAACTTTTAAAAAAAGTTTTGCGATTTACATATGAAAGAACTGAAACCAACATGGTCATTCAAAAAGATGAGAGATGAAACAAACAATCCAGGTCTTTTTCAATATGTAATTTTTGTTACATCACGCTGTAAACTTTTGCTATAAATTCTGTGTCTTACAATCTTATTCTCCACAACTACCTGATGAAGGAGCAGTTCTCTGAAAGATAGTGCTTCCAAATAAACCTGTTGAACTATAACCAGGTGTTGTGTGATTTTTAACTTTGTACACCCCAGTCCAACACCAGCATCTCCAAATCATGAAAGCAGTCACACTAGCAAAGCTTTTGGTGTATCTTGATTGACACATGATTGGGAGGTGAACAGAAGGTTAGAAACCACGCATGGGCAATATGTAACAGGTCCAACTAAGGATTAGGAATCGGTGCAGGCTTGTGGGCTATAGGGCCTGTTCCTGTGCTGTATTATACTGCATAGTATATTCATGGTAGATGAACAGTGTTGTTGTCATGGTGTTTTATTAACTGCTGAGAGCAATTCATTCCCACCCAATTTTCAGCTCTCAACCATTTGGGATTTTGCAACACGATTTTATTTGAACAATGGTGTTCAAGGTTCCTTACACTATTAAATGGCAGAGGGTAGCTGAAGTGAGTGAAGTTAGTGGCAGATGGAAAATCAAGTACCTTATGTTGACAATGTCACATTGATCATAAAATTGCAGATGATTTTGATTAACACTTTGTATGTGAATGAAAAATGTATGTGATATATTGTGCGGAGTTCTCCACAGTAGATTTTGAACAAGGACGTTTAGCCCATTATGCCTCTGGCAAATTTAGTTTCACATTGAGCTGCTCTTTAAGTCAATATAGCTGCTCTTTCTCTGTATCCTTACATGTTTGTCTAATTCCTTCTTAAATGCAGTGATTGATTCAATTCCAAACCCATCAGCAGGAATGAAATCCAATTCCACTAACTCCATGTCAAATGTTTTCCTGACATCTCTCTTTATGGTTTTGCTATTAGTGTTAGGTTTATGGCAAATTATTATCAATTTTCTGAGGAATAATAATTTTTCACTATTATTTTCCCTGAAACTTTTCAAAATACTCAGCATTTTGGTTAGAGTTTCCTCGATGTTGTGTGCTGCATGTCTTCCTATATTTAGACCTCTTTTATATAATAATTATTATAATAAAACTATCTTGCCTCCAGTATTGCTTTTACCTATGAGGGTGCTCAGAGGCTGACAGATTGCTGTGATTGTGCCGTACTCAATGTCTCACCCAGATTCAACAGAAAGGACTCGACTGTGACTATAATTGTTGTCTTAGCTATTTTCACACACACTTTGGGATTAATGGGCAGCTCACAGAAACATGTCACAAACAGTTTGTGTTCAATAAATCCTGGTAGGGACTTGAACACTGGGCTTCCAGCTCAAAGATATAGATGCTACTATTGCATTGCAAGAACTCCTACAAGTGATACTGTCTGTCCCTTTTGTTCATGTTGTCAGTTTTTCTTCCATGACTAGTAGCTGTTCCAGAATTTGCTATTCCTGATGCACTGTAACCTGTTTTTATTTCAGCTTAGCTACTGTAGTTCTGAAAGAACCGTTTCAGGAGTGATTTGCAGCTCCTTGTTTTGTGTGCTATGGATCTTCACCTGCTTTTGCACAACTATCATTTCCTCAGCCTTGCTTTGAGCTCAAGTCGATGTTTCTGTAGCTATTCCTGGTGAGTATGATTTATTTTATATGTGAGGTCTTCCTGTAAACCACAATCTTTTTCTTGAATTGATAATCAAAGCTGCTTTCATTTTTTTCTCTTCCAGTTCTCCATTTAGAATCATAGTCAGAGAGATGTACAACACAGATACAGACTCTTTGGTTCAACTCTTCCATGCTGACCAGATATCCCAACCCAATCTAGTCCCACCTGGCAGCACCAGCCTCCACCACTTCTTCTGGCAGCTCGTTCCATACAACCACCACCCTCTGCATGAAAACGTTGTCCCTTAGGTCTTTTATATCTTTCCCCTCTCACCCTAAACCTATGTCCACTAGTTCTGGACACCCCCACCCCAGGGAAGAAACTTTATCTATTTATCCTTTCCATGTCCCCCATGATTTTATAAACCTCTAAAAGGTCACTCCTCAGCCTTTGATGCTCCAGGGAAAACAGCCCCAGCCTATTCAGCCTCTCCCTATAGCTCAAATCCTCCAACCCTGGCAACATCCTTGTAAATCTTTTCTAAACCCTTTCAAGTTTCACAACATCCTTCCAATAGGAAGGTGACCAGAATTGAAGGCAATATTCCAACAGTGGCCTAACCAATGTCCTGTACAGCCGCAACATGACCTCCCAACTCCTGTACTCAATACTCTGACTAATAAAGGAAAGCATGCCAAACACCTCCTTCACTATCCCATCTACCTGCGATGCCACTTTCAAGGAGCTATGAACCTGCTCTCCAAGGTCTCTTTGTTCAGCAACACTCCCTAGGACCTTACCATTAAGTGTATAAGTCCTGCTCTGATTTGCTTTCCTAAAATACAAACCTCATATTTATCTAAATTAAATTCCATCTGTCACTCCTCAGCCCATTGGCCCATCTGATCAAGTTCTCATTGTAATTTGAAGTAACCTTCTTCGCTGTCCACATCCAGTTCCAATTTTGGTGTCATTTGCAAACTTACTAACTGTACCTCCTATATTCATATCCAAATCATTTACATAAATGATGAAAAGTAGTAGACCCAGCACCGATCCTTGTGGCACTCCACTGGTCACAGGCCTCCAGCCTTCTACCTTTGAGCCAGTTCTGTATCCAAATGGCTAGTTCTCCCTGTATTCCATGAGATCAAACCTTGCTAACCAGTCTCCCATGGGGAACCTTGTCGAACGCCTTACTGAAGTCTAAATAGATCACGTCTATCACTCTGCCCTCATCAATCTTCTTTGTTACTTCTTCAAAAAACTCAATCATGTTTGTGAGACATGATTTCCCATGCACAAAACCATGCTGATTATCCCTAATCAGTCCTAGTCTTTCCAAAAACGTGCAAATCCTGTCCCTCGGGATTCCCTCCAACAACTTGCCCACTACCGACATCAGGCTCACTGGTCAAGAGTTCTCTGGCTTGTACTTACCACCTTTCTTAAATAATGGTACCACATTAGCCAACCCCCGTTCTCCTGGCACCTCACCTGTGATTATCGCTGATACGAATACATCAGCAAGCGGCCCAGCAATCATTTCCTTAGCTTCCCACAGAGTTCGAGGGTACACCTGATCAGGTCCTGGGGATTTATCCAACTTGATGCATTTCCTCCTCTCTAATATGGACGTTTTTCAAGATGTCATCATCTATTTCCCCACATTCTATATCTTCCATGTCCTTCACCGCAGTAAACACTGATGCAAAATACTCGTTTAGTATCTCCCACATGTCCTGCGGATCCACAAAGGCTGTCTTGCTAATCTTTGAGGGGCTCTATTCTCACCCTAGTTACCCTTTTGTCCTTAATGTATTCGTAAAACCCTTTGGATTCTCCTTAACCCTATTTGCCAAAGCTATCTCATGTCCCCTTTTTGCCCTCCTAATTTCCCTCTTAATTATTGTCCTACTGCCTTTATACTCTTCTAAGGATTCACTCAATCTATCCTGTCTATACCTGACATATGCTTCCTTCTTTTTCTTGACCAAACCCTCAATTTCTTTAGTCACCCAGCATTCCCTACACAAACGAGCCTTTCCTTTCACCCAAACAGGAATGCACTGACTCTGGACTCTCATTTCTGAAGGCTTCCCACTTTCCAGCCTTCCCTTTAAGTGTGAACATCTGCCCCCAGTCAGCTTTTGAAACTTCTTGCCTAATACCATCAAAATTAGCCTTCCTCCACTAATAGAATTATGATTGCTGGTCCCAAAGTGTTCCCCCACTGACACCTCAGTCTCCTGCCCTGCCTTATTTCCCAAGAGTCGGTCAAGTTTTGCACCTTCTCTTGTAGGTACATCCACATACTGACTCAAAAGATTTTCTTGTACACTTAACAAATTTCTCTCTATCTAAACCCTTAACACTATGGCAGTTCCAGTCTCTGTTTGGAAAGTTAAACTCCCCTACCATAACTCTCTTAAGATAACTGAAATTTCCATACAAATTTGTTTCTCAATTTCCCACTGTCTATTAGGGGGTCTATAATACAATTCCAATAAGGTGATCATCCCTTTCTTATTTCTCAGTTCCACCCAAATAACTTCATTGGATGTATTTCTGGGAAGATCATCCCACAGTGCAGCTGCAATATTATCCCTTATCAAAAATGCCACTCCCCCTCCTCTCTTGCCTCCTTTTCTATCCTTGCCCATAGCATTTGTATCTTGGAACATGAAGCTGCCAGTCCTGTCCATCCCTGAGCCACGTTTCTGTAATTGCTATGATATCCGAATCTCATGTTCCTAACCATGCCCTGAGTTCAACTGCATTGAAATAAATGCAGTTTAATTTATCAGTCCTACCTAATTCTCTGCTTTGTCCCTGCCTGCACTGACTGTTTGACTCACTTCTTTTCTCAACTGTACCAGTCTAGATTGATCTCTTTCCTTAGAATCTCCCTGGGTCCAACCTCCATCCTCCCTGCACCACCACCACCACCATCCCCCCTACCCCACAACCACCACCACCATCCCCCCCTGCCCCCCCCCCCCCCCCCACACACCCCCCCCCACCCCACCACCCACCCCACCTCCGGGAGCAGCTCTAACAAATCTCCCTTCCAATTCAGGTGCAATCTATCCACATTGTACCCCACTGGGCACTTCTACCCTAGAAGAGATTCCAATGATCCAAAAATGTGAATCCTTTTGATTTTAAGCTGAGCAGAACTATCCATTAAACTGTTGTGGTTCTGTTCGCCGAGCTGGAAGTTTTTGTTGCAAACGTTTCGTCCCCTGGCTAGGCGACATCATCAGTGCTTGGGAGCCTCCTGCGAAGCGCTTCTTTGGTGTTTCCTCCGGTGTTTATAGTGGTCTGTCCCTGCCGCTTCCGGTTGTCAGTTTCATCTGTCCGCTGAACACTTCATAATCTTAAAGATGGTATTCTCAGGTTGAGATTTATCCTGAGTGAGTTGTTCAGCCTTTTCCTCTTGAACTTTCATTTCTGTCTCCACAACAGAGAGTTGAGATTTTGTCTCCACTAATTCAGAAGAAAGTGACGTGTTCTGTTCTTCTGTAATCTTCAGCTTTGCTTTTGTTTCTTGAATATTCTGCTGCAGTTTCTTTGGTGCATGATGTTTGATTGATTCCAAGGATTGTGGTAAGTGTGACGTCACAGCATACTGGTATCCTGCTATTGTGAGTACGGTAGAGTCAATAAAGTTGATTATCTGTGACTTCCAGTTGATTAATTGATCGTACTTACACTCCAACACTACTGATCCAGAGCCTTATAGAGCCTCAGAAGTATATTGAATTGGTGAACTGTTGTATATTGTATACCATACATTCATCACTTTCGTCATGGCTTCTCATGTCTCTGGGTACATTTAGAATTTACATTGGTGATATATTGGCACTTGATCCTGTGTCGATCTTAGCTGATAGTATATATAAACTAGCTTCATGAGGACAGATAATTTGAGTCTTTGCAAACAATTATGGTGATATTGAAGCTTTCCAAGAGACTAAAGCATAAAGCATGCATTTACAATTTTTGTCTAGTCATGTACATTGACAAGTTTGTTAGTTACTTCACGTAAAAGTGATTGATATCTGGTAGAAATATAGGTATGCTTGAGAAATAAGTGAAACAAATTTGCTCAGACCTACATAAAAATTAAAAACATTTAATGATAAAGATTCATGTTCGAATTAGCCATTAAATACAATTGCAGCTAACAGGAAAAGCCAGAAATGTACACTTTGAAGTTAGGATATACCTCGATAGAAACATTGAAGGAGCATTGACGAGGTGGGGATGCTACAGAAGGATTTGGACAGGATAGGAGAGCGGGCAAAAAAAGTGGCAGATGGAGTATAACTTGGGAAAGTGTGAGGCAATGCACTTCAGGAGGAAGAATAGAGGACTGGACTATTTTCTAAATGGGGAGAAAATCCAGAAGTCTGAAATGCAAAGGGAGTTGAGAGTTCTAGCCCAGGATTCTTTCAAAATAAACTAGCAGGTTGGTATTTTGAGAAGACTTGTATATAAAAGCAGGGAAGTACTTCTGAGGCTCTATAAGGCTCTGGTCAGGGCACATTTGGAGTACTGTGTGCAGTTTTCAGCCTCCTTATCTCAGGAAGGATGTACAGGCCCTGGGTAAATTTCATAGGAGGTTCACAAGAATGGTGCCAGGAATGAAAAGCTCACCATGTGAAGAAAGTTTGAGGTCTCTGGGTCTATACTAGTTGAAGTTTAGACAGATGAGAGGGGATCACATTGAAACTTACAGAATATTGAATGGCCTAAACAGAGTGGACGTTAGGAAGATGTTTCTATTGGTTGGAGAGACTAGGACCCGAGGGCACAGCCTTAGAGTAAAGGGAAGGCCTTTTAGAACGGAGTTAAGGATAAAGGTCTTCAGCCAGAGAGTTGTGAATATATGGAATTCACTGCCACAGAAGGCCGTGGAGGCCGGGTCATTGAGTATATTTAAGACGGAGATAGATAAGTTCTTGATTGTCAAGGAGAGCAAGAGCTATGGGGAAAAAGTGGGAGAATGGTGTTGAGAAACTTTATGATCCATGATTAGATTGTGGAACAGGCTCGATGGGCTGAATGGTCTCACTTT
This sequence comes from Chiloscyllium plagiosum, assembly GCF_037043375.1. NCBI lineage: Eukaryota > Metazoa > Chordata > Chondrichthyes > Orectolobiformes > Hemiscylliidae > Chiloscyllium > Chiloscyllium plagiosum. The sequence goes on along the minus strand of NW_028270142.1, from coordinate 100,884,006 downwards.
TGCTCCGATGTCATATGGTCTAAACATGGAGATAACACACATGCTATTAATATGGTATTAAGTAAGTTTATCAAACTTAATGACTGAAAGGAAGATCTGGAAAGAGACATTACAACCTCACACCCAAATATGAAAATAACATGTTGATTACAGGAAGAATACTGGAAACATCGACCCAATAATAGATGGGAAGTTTCTTATCACATGAACACGATTTGAAATCAATATACAACAATGTTCTTGTTAGTTATTCTATACCTGACAATTCCTAGATATTCCTAGATGCTTCTGAATAGTTATAAATAACATCCCAATGGATTCTATTAGATTATGTATTACGTCTTTGAATATTTTGTTTAGTATAGCTGCATATTTATCCAGTTAAAATGTATTTCTTGTTAATTTCTGTTAATAAAATTGTAACATTAGTAAATCATCTAATTTACATTTTTTGTTAGAAACGCAAAGAACCTTACCCTCTATAAAATTGGGGCAGCACGGTGGCTCAGTGGTTAGCACTGCTGCCTCACAGCACCAGGGTCTCAGGTTCGATTCCAGCTTTGGGCGACTGTCTGTGTAGAGTTTGCACATTCTCCCCGTGTCTGCATGGGTTTCCTCCAGGTGCTCCGGTTTCCTCCCACAATCCAAAGATGTGCAGGTCAGGTGAATTGGCCTTGCTAAATTGCCCATAGAGTTACCTACATCATCCAGAGGGAATGGGTCTGGGTGAGTTACTCTTCGGAGGGTCAGTGTGGACTTGTTGGGCTGAAGAAAGTGAAGACTGCAGATGCTGGAGACCAGAGTTGAAAAGTGTGGTGCTGGAAAAGTGCAGCAGGCCAGGCAGCATCTGAGGAGCAGGAGAATAGACGTTTCGGGTTTAAGCCCTTCTTCAGGAATGAGGCTGGTGTGCCAAGTGGACTGGAGATAAAAGGTAGGTGTGGGGGGTGGGGAGGGGGGGGGAATTTGGGGGAGGGGCACTAGGAATACGATAGGTGGAAGGAGGTGAGGGTGATAGGCCGGAGAGGGGGTGGGGGCGGAGAGGTTGGGCAAGTCAAGAGGGCGGTGCTGAATCTGGGGTTTGGGACTTAGATAAGGTGGGGGGAGGGGAAATGAGGAAGCTGGAGAAATCTACATTCACCCCGTGTGGCTGGAGGGTTCCTGGGTGGAAGATGAGGTGCTCTTCCTCCAGGCATCGTGTGGCCAGGGTTGGCGATGGAGGAGGCCAAGGACCTGCATGTCCTTGGCGGAGTGGGAGGGGAAGTTAAAGTGTTCAGCCATGGGGCGGTTGGGTTGGTTGGTGCGGGTGTCCCAGAGGTGTTCCCTGAAACGTTCCACAAGTAGGCGGCCTGTCTCCCCAATGTAGAGGAGACCACATCGGGTGCAGTGGATACAGTAAATGATGTGTGTGTGGAGATGCAGGTGAATTTGCGACAGATATGGAAGGATCCGTTGGGGCCTTGGAGGGAGGTGAGCCGGGAGGTGTGGGCGCAAGTTTTGCACTTCTTGCGGTTGCAGGGGAAGGTGCCGGGAGTGGAAGTTGGGTTGGTGGGGTGTGTGGACCTGACGAGGGAGTCGCGGAGGGAGTGGTCTCTCCAGAGCGCTGATAGGGGTGGGGAGGGAAATATATCCCTGGTGGTGGGGTCTGTTTGGAGGTGGCGGAAATGAGGGAGGATGATACGGTGTGTCCGGAGGTTGGTGGGGTGGAAGGTGTGGACCAGTGGGGTTCTGTCCTGGTGGCGATTGGAGGGGCGGGGTTCAAGGGCGGTGGTGTGGGAAGTGGAGGAGATGCAGTGGAGAGCATCGTCAACCACATCGGAGGGGAAATTGCGGTGTTTGAAGAAGGAGGCCATTTGAGTTGTTCGGTAGTGGAATTGGTCCTTCTGGGAGCAGATGCGGCGAAGGAATTGGGAATATGGGATGGCGTTTTTATAGGGAGCAGGGTGGGAGGAGTTGTAATCTAGGTAGCTGTGGGAGTCGGTCGGTTTGTAGTAAATGTCTGTGTTGAGTCGGTCGCCCGAGATAGAAATTGAGAGGTCTAGGAAGGGGAGGGAGGAGTCTGAGACAGTCCAGGTAAATTTGAGGTCGGGGTGGAAGGTGTTAGTAAAGTGGATGAACTTGTTGGGCTGAAGGGCCTGTTTCCACACTGTAGGGAATTTATCTAATCTAATCATATATTTGGAAATATCTGAGACATTTATAGTACATCTAAGGCTTATTAAAATTAAGCAAGCTATTTGGAGAAAGGTAACAATCTCAAGCAACTCCTTCCCTGTGAAATGGTTTTATCAATCCTGTATACCCAAGGCTAAAGATTTGTGGGATTAACTAACTGGAACTCTGTGAGGGGAAGCTATCAGGAAATACTTTTAATCTAAAAAATAACTCTAATAAGAGTTAAAATTGATAAATCACTTCTTATGTGCCTCTTATAGGATACCAGATTGCCTTTATTATAGCTTGAAAAGATTCCTTGTGTGTGGTGTTTGGATTGATGCACAGTTCTTTGCTTTAATGCATTGCCTCAGCTAATTGGCTTTCTGCCTCGTGTTTTGCAAAACTGACTGAACTCTAAGTATTTCTTTTGTCCATGCAGAAGTCCACATCTTCTATATACCTTGCTATGTTTGTGTCTTTTGGGATTATTTCAACTGTCAAGTTTATATACAGAATTTGCAAGCTTTGTTAACCTGCAAGGATCACTTTGTACTTATGACCATCCTTCAGTTGGTCTTTGATGCTATAAGTCTTTGGTTTCCTGAAGAAGGGCTTATGCCCGAAACGTCGATTTTCCTGTTCCCTGGACGCTGCCTGACCTGCTGCGCTTTTCCAGCAACACATTTTCATCCCTTAAGTCTTTGGTTTGTCTTGTAAATATTTCAAGAAAGTTTCCATTGGGGTGTATGGGGGGAATCACCAACTTGACAAGTCTGTTTACTAGTTCCCCATTTGAAAAATTGCATAATGAGCTCTTTTCGCCGAATCTGCTCTCATAGGTCTGTAGATACTCTGGGCTTCTATCTAAATTACATGAACTCTAAGTTAAACCTGAATATGAGCTTGTCTTCTAATGTGGTCCATAATATTTGGCGATCTTCTGGCTTGTTGCGATCAATCCTGACTTCCGTTTGTGCATACCTTCCCTCCTAATGACAAAGCAAATCTTAATCAGTTGCTGTTTTACATCAGACAGACCCAAATTGAGAAAGCACAGCTCCAAGCACAGTTTTCATATTTTAAATTCTGTCAAGAGGTTTCTTTGACTCCCAAATTAAGCTAGGGGATTTTGTGGTCATATTGGTAGCAGCAGAAAGTGAGGACTGCAGATGCTGGAGATCAGAGTCAAGAGTGTGGTGCTGGGAAAGCACAGCAGATCAAGCAGCATCCGAGGAGCAGGAGAATTGACATTTCAGGCAAAAGCCCTTCAGTAGCCTTTGATCTTCATTTGCTTGCTATCATTCCAGCACACAACATGATAACTTGTCCTTCTCAAGGGTGTTCAATGGCCTTTTGTTAGGATATCGGTCACAGCAAGCTGTCCTTTCAATGTTCTCTGATGCTGTGTTGAGCAAAATCATTGAATGATGTATTATGCACCCTACCAAGTTCTGAGACCATTGACTGTGTTTATTGTTCAAGCATGAAAGACTCATCAACACAATGTTTCCACTGCTTTTATAATGTCATGCTAATGACAATGGTCTAATGATCGAAGAGATTGATAGAACTATGCAGATGAGTTTATTTAAATAAGTAAAACACATTACAAGTGATAAGCAGGCATTACAATCATGTATCGAGAGTGTGGTGCTAGAAAAGCACAGCAGATCAGGCTGCTTCCGAGGGGCAGGAGAATCGATGTTTTGAGCAAGAGCCCTTCATCAGGAATGAAGCTTGTGAGCCGATGGGGTGGAGAGATAAATGAGAGGGAGTGTGGGGCAGGGGGCGAGGTAGCTGAGAGTGCGATAGGGAAATGGAGGTGGAGGTAATGGTGATAGGTCAGAGAGGAGGATGGAGCAGATAGGTGGGACGGAAGATGGACAGTTAGGACAGGTCATGACGGTGGTGCTGGGTTGGAAGGTTGGAACTGGGATAAAGTGGGGGAAGGGGGAATGAGGAAACTGGTGAAATCCACATTGATGCCATTTGGTTGGAGAGTCCCAAGGTGGAAGATGAGGCGTTCTTCCTCCAGGCATTGTGTGGTTAGGGTTTTGTAATGGAGAAGGCCCAGCACCTGCATGCCCTTGGTGGAGTGGGAGGGAGAGTTGAAGTGCTCGACCATGGGGCAGTGGGGTTGGTTGGTGTGGGTGTCCCGGAGGTGTTCTCTGAAGTGGTCTGCAAGTAGATGTCTTGTCTCCCCAATGTAGAGGAGACTGCATTGTGAGCAATGGATACAGTAAATGATGTGTGGAAATGCAGGTAAAACTCTGATGCATGTGAAAGGCTCCTTTGGGGCTTTGGATGGAGGTAAGGGGGGGAGGTGTGGGCACAGGTTTTGCAATTGCCATGGTGGCAGGAGAATGTTCCAGGAGGGGAGGGTGGATTGGTTTGGTGGGGGGAGGGGGGGGGGGGGGGGTTGGTGGGCGTGGATCTGACAAGAGAGTCGCGGATGGAATGGTCTTTACAAGAAAGAGGAAGGGGTGGGGAGGGAAATATTTCTCTGGTGGTGGGATCTTTTGTAGGTGGCAGAAATGGTGGAGGATTATGCGATGTATACAGAGGTGGGAGGTTGGAAGGTGAGGACCCGGTGTTCTGTCCTTGCTGCGGTTGAAGGAGTGGCATTCGAGGGCAGAGGTGTGGGAAGTGGATGAGATGCACTGGAGGGATTATTGACCAATCAGAATGGTCTCCCACTAAGTGCCAAAACCAACAGCAGCCGTAACAATTCTTAAGGAGTTTACCCTTCAATACAAGGGGCCTACCTGCTTTGGCACTCACCCTGTTTGAGTGGTACGGATGCTTCCAAAGTACTTTCATTTACCTCACACTCTCAACTATAAAATGTTGCCGCTGAAGGCTTGTATTTCTCAAAGTGATTAAAACTCAGTAAAGGAGCAGTAATAGTGAAAACTAAAGTAAATCAGAACCAAAATAAGGACAAATTAATGGAATGAAAAGTAAAGCAAGTCCATGAAATCTATTTCATGAGACGGATAACAATAGACCTTCAAACAGAAATGGAAAGCAAACATTTAATTATGGCTTATGTAGCCAAAAATATAGAGTCATAGAGTTGTACAGTACAGAAATAGACTCTTCAGTCCAACTCGTCCATGTTGACTGGATATTCTATATAAATCTCGTCCTATTTGCCTCACATTCCTCTAAACCATTCCTATTCATATATGTATGAATATAAATGTCTTTTAAATGTTGTAATTGTACCAGCATCCTCCTCTTTCCCTGACAGCTCATTCCATACACGCACCACATGTTTTGTGAAAGAGTCGCCCCTTAGCTCCCTTTTATATCTTTTCCCCCTCACCTTCAATCTATGCCCTCTAGTTTTGGACTCCACCACCTGGGGGAAAAGACCTTGCCTATTTACCCTATTCTTGCCTCTCATGATGTTATAGACCTCTTTAAGGTCACCCCTCAGCCTCCAATGCGCTGGGGAAAATAGCCCCAGTCTGTTCAGCCTCTGCCAATAGCTCAAACCCTCCAACTGTGGTAACATCCCCGTAAAACTTTTCTGAGCCCTTTCAAGTTTAACATCATCCTTCCTAGAGGAGGGAGACCAGAATTGCACGCAATACTCTAAAAATGGCTAAACCAATGTCCATATAGCTGCTACATGCCCTCCCAATTCCTACACTCAATACTCTGACCAATAAAGGGCAAGCAGACCAAGTGTCTTCTTCACTATCCTACCTATCTGCAAATCTACTTTCAAGGAACTATGAACCTACACTCCACGGTCTCTTTATTCAGCAACACTCCCCAGGAATTTACCATTAAGTGTATAAGTCCTGCCCTGATATGTCTTTCCAAAATGCAGCACCTTATATTTATCTAAATTAAACTCCATCTGCCACTCCTCGGGCCATTGGCTCATCTGATTCAGATCCTGTTGTAGTCTGAGGTTACCTCCTTCGCTGTCCACTGCACCTCCAATTTTAATGTCATCTGCTTACAAACTATACCTCCTATGTTCACATCCAAATCATTTATATAAATTACAAAAGCATTGGGCCCAGCACTGATCCTTGTGGTACAATGATGGTCTCAGATCTCCACATTTGCAACTTTGTTTTGCAGATCAAGAAATGATCCAAAGAAGAGACTTCTGGAAATCCCACTTGCTATTGGCAATGAGATACTTCACAGAATTAATACATTTTAGTTTTTCCATGCAAATAAGAAAGATGCAGAAAAAGATCTGGAGAGCTCTCAAACTCTCCTTTGTTAAGTCGTCCATTCCTCTATGGAAGCAGTCTAATTTGCTTCATGTTTCAAGCATTTTCTGATTTTCTCACAAGATTGTCATCGTGCTCAAACTCAGTTCGACTAATATATAGCAAAGGTGAATTTATTTTCTTATGTTTAGTTTCTTAATGCATCGTCAGTTACCTCAAAGAATTTGGTGGTTTGGTTTCTTTTGTATCTATTCAGTTCTTAATTTAAAGAAAAAATTGATTTGGATTATTTTAAATGGGAAATTGATCTTTGAATCTTGTGAGGTTTAATGCTTTGACATCTAATATATTTAAGCAGAATTGCAAAGTTAAATGATCGAGAAACAAAGTAAAGTAGTAGCATTATCACATTTTCTACAGTATTTTTAACACCAGAATATTAAGAAGTGGTTATAACAGAAATATGAAACAATTAAAAATCAACACTATTTTAAATCTGCAACTTTAAACCCACTTACAATTGCATACTGGAATTTTTCATCCATCATTCAATAACTCATTAGGTTAGATAAGGCTTTCAGTGGTTTCGTGTTGAGAAATATAATTTATACATATCTACCCAATGTGTGGTGAGATTTTCTAGATTTAATAATCACAGAGATTCAGCTTAGTTGCCTTGTTGGAATGAGTAAAACCAATCAATTTATATGATGCTGTGCAGTTTTATTAGGATTGCCATTTATATCCATTATTCATTGTCTATTTTCTTTATATCTAACATTGCTAGATTTCTTTTACTAACAAACTGTTGGCAACAGAGTCCAATAAATTTATGTGTCATTCAAAACAGGTTTTCTCTTTCAATAACTTCAATTTTATTAATCAAGCTGTCTTTGAGCCACTGTTAAGTACTGGTATGTTAACCTAATCTCTTCCTTCATCAATTGTCAAATAAATATCACCCTTGCCTCATCCTTGGTGGAAGCAAAAACATAATAGTGTCAATGCTGGGAAGTATTGGTGATATTGGTGAATGAATACAACTTATTTACATATGTACTTTTGCTCATCTAACACTTAAAAAATAATTTATTTCAAATGGCTAAATTGTCCAATGAAAAAACACATGGGGAGAATCTGAACTCATTGTTTATACACTAGGATCAACTTATTTCCCCTTATTTGGATTTTCCAATATTAATCCAGCTTTATTACGAACTCTGGGCATTATTGAAGTTTTATCATATGATGGCTTTCACCCAACGTCTTCTATTAATGTGATTGCAGTGTTGTTTTGGCCAGACAAGTTAATTTTATGAGCAAACAAATCATAATATGACATATAAATGCAGACTTTGAAAATAGCTCTATTCCATTACCTTTTAATTCTATTTCCACTTGTTAAATATTTCAAGGTGTTATAAATGAGGCAGTATAATAATAGCCTAAGCTACGTTCCTTTCATGTTTTCAGTTGGAACAACTTAAACCAAGGCACACTTTAAAAATCTCTCTGAAGGCTTATAATTATAAAGTTCATACTTCTAATTCACCCCTTTTACAACATGGTGTGGCTGGTGTCCTTGTCTTTCTAGCTGGCAATGGTCATGGGTTTGGAAGATGCTCTCGAAGGAGTCTTGGTGAATTTATGAAGTGCATAATGTAGATAATACACTCTGCTGCTACTGAGCATTAGTAACAGAGGGACAGAATGTTTGTAGAGATGATGCCAATCATGTGATTTTTACATGATGCTTTCTTAGATCTTCAAACATCTAGGGATGGGGAATATTTCATTACACTCCTGATGTGTACCTTGTCAATTGTGGTCAGGATTTGTGGAGTCAGAAGGTTAGTTACTCACTGCAGGACTTCTAGTCTCTGATCTGTTCTTTTAGAGACACCACTTACTTGACGAGTCCAGTTCAGTGTCAGGGCAATGGTAACCCCCTGGATGTTGTTAGTGGAGTGTTCAGCAATGGCAATGCCATTGAACATCAAGAGTTGATGGTCGTTGCCTGGCATTTGTGTGAATAAATATTGCTTGGCATTCATCAGCCCAAACCTATATATTATCCAGGTCTACTTCATTTGGAAATAGATTTCTTCAGTGTCTGAGGAGTTGAAAATGTGGCTGAACATTGTTCAATTATCAGTGAATAACCCCACTTCAGACTTAGTGGTGGATAGAAGGTCATTCGTGAAGCAATTAAAGATGGCTAGGCCTAGAACATTACTTTAAGGATCACTTGAAATGATATCCCGGAGCTGAGATGACTACATCCCAGAACCAGAACTATCTTCGTTTGTGTTCAGTACAATTCCAACCAGTGGAAAGCTTTCCCCTTGGTTCTCATTGACTCCAAGTTTGTTCGAACTTCTTCATACAACATTCAGTCAAGTGCTGTCCGTATGTCATTTTCGCCTCACCTCTACAGTTCAGAAGAGTTAGGGATGAATTTATTGAAACGAGTAAGATCCTAAGAGGTCTTGACAGGATTAATGTCAATAGAATGTTTTCTCTTAGACCATAATACATAGGAACAAAAATAGGCCATTCAGCCCATTGAGTGTGGTCTGCCATTGAATCGTGGTTAATACGTTTCTCAACTCCATTCTCCCACTTTCTCCCATAACCCTTCATCCCCTTTACAGTCAAGAACCTATCTATCACTGTCTTAATTAGCCTGAATGACCCGGCCTCCACAGCCTCTGTGGCAGTGAATTCTATAGATTCACCACTCTCTGGCTGAAGAAGTTTCTCCTAATCTCTATTCTCTTCCCTTTACTCTAAGGCTGTGCCCTCAGGTTCTAGTCTCTCCAACCAATGGAAACATCTTCTCAACATCTACTCTGTCCAGGCCATTCACTATTCTGTATGTTTCTAGTAGATCCCACCTCATCCTTCTAAACTTCATTGAGTATAGACCCAGTGTCCTCAAACATTCATCATCTGTTAAGCAGTTCATCCCCGGCACCATTCTCGTGAATCTCCTCTGAATACTCTCCATGGCCAGTCCATTTTCCTGTGGTCTGAGGCCCAAAACTGCACACAATGTTTCAAACGTGGCCTGACCAGAGCCTTATGGTGGGGGGACAGCATGTTTGTAAAGTGGGCGGCACCGTGGCACAGTGGTTAGCACTGCTGCCTCACTGCGCCAGAGACTTGGCTTCAATTCCCGCCTCAGGCAACTGTCTGTGTGGAGTTTGCACATTCTCCCCATGTCTGCGTGGGTTTCCTTCGGGTGCTCCGGTTTCCTCCCACAGTCCAAAAATGTGCAGGTTAGGTGAATTGGTCATGCTAAATTGCCCGTACTGTTAGGTGAAGGGATAAATGTAGGGGAATGGGTCTGGGTGGGTTGCTCTTCGGAGGGTCGGTGTGGACTTGTTGGGCCGAAGGGCCTGTTTCCACACTATAAGTAATCTAATCTTATAGACCCTCAGAATTACTTCCCTGTTTTTATATTCAAGTCCTTTTGAAATATATTTACCTTCCCAACTACTGACTCAACCTGCACGTTTACCTTGAGAGAATCCTGGACTAGAACTCTCAAGTCTCCTTGCACTTCAGACTTTTGAATTTTCGCCACATTTAGAAAATAGTCTATGCCTCTATACTTCCTACCAAGGTCTATGACCTCACACTGTCCCACAATGTCCCTCCTCAATGCTACCTGTCCCTCTACCTATCTTTGTATCACCTGCAAACCTAGCCAGAATGCCCTCAGTTGGATTTGGATCATTTGGATCATTAATGTATAAAATGAAACATTGTGGTCCCAACACTGAGCTTTGTGGAACGCCAGTTGCCATCACCTTCACCCTGAGAAGGACCCTTTTATCCTCACTCTCTGCTTTCTGCCAGACAGTCAAATTTCTATCCATGTTAGCACCTTGGCTGTAACACCATGGGCCCTTATCTTCTGGGAACATCAAGAACCAGGGGTTCCCTGTATAAAAAAAAAAGTTGGCCCATTTAAATTAGAGATCAGAATTCTCACAGATATTGTGAGTCTTTATAATTCACCCATTTAAAATGTGATGGAAGCAGATTCCTTGAATATTTTTAAAGCAAAGGTGGATTGATGTTTGTTAAATACATGAGAGGTTATCAGGGTTAGGTGGGATTGTGGTTTTAAAGTTGCAATCAGTTCACCCATGATCTTATTAAATGGTGGAGTAGATTTCAAGGACCGAATGGCCTTGTTCATATGTTCCTGCAAGTGTTTGAGAAGAGCACCAATTTGTGAGATTCAGAGTGGATGCTTGTGAGATGCAAGTCTCTCCAAGATGTGGCAGATCGAGCCATATGAATTTCACTCATCAAAACAATTCAACTGAAAGTGGGAAAATTCTGTCCAATGCCACTTTTATTCTATTATTATAAATATTTTTGCTCAACAATAATCTTGATTCCACATGTCAAGGCAAACTCAGCCCATTTGCATCTCATAGCTATATACGTTTCTCTGAGTTGGCATCATTCTAAACATGATAATAAAATATATCATGCTGTGAAAGTATGTAATTGAATGCTATTCTTGTGAAGGCCCTGGACAAGTTCTTAAAAAGTGTTCATTGATCAAAGTGGGGAGAGTGTGAATTCAGATAATGTTCGATCATAATTCTAGTAATATATTATTTCACTTGCATAGTTCTATTTAGCTTAATTGTTGTGAATAGGGATAAGCCTAAAACTTGCATGCTCTATTGCAGTTTGACAAGAGGTTAATGAAATATGCCAGTCAGTAACTTACTGAAAAGACATTACTTGAAGAGATTTTGCTTAAATGTAACACTGACTGACTTGATTGCAGTGTTAGATATTGAACCTGACACTCTGAAAATAATGGAATTGAGAGGATGCAATCACTTAGAACAGCTTGAATATCAATGATCTTGTCTGAATGAGATCTTCTTTGCTGAAATTGTTAGTTTTTCATTTGGAACTTCATTGTTTTTGTAAATAATGTTAAATTAGCCCAATTAACAAAGTAGTTTGCAAATCTCATCTTGATGTGCTATACACATTATGGGTTGAGAAATGCTTAGAGATGGAATGTATTCCAATAAAAATGGAACTAATTAATTTATTCTAGGACAAGTGAGTGTTGAAGATTGAATTCAGAAGTGAAATAAATTACCAGAACAACAACTGCAGAATGCATATTAATAAACCCAATCAAGAAAAAGAAGAGCTTTATTTAATGGAGTCTGCTTAAAATGTGAAACACATTACTGTGGGAAATGGTTCAGATGAATAGTATAGGAGTTTTGCAAAAGAATGAGACAATGTGAACAGCATTTATTATAAGTTAAGCATAATTTTGAATGACCTGAAGTTTGGGAAGGGTGAAAAATTGGAGACTGGCCAGTAGCGTGTTGGAATAGTTACGTTTGGAGGTGAATGAAGATTTCAATAGCAGAAGAGCTGAGCCTGGGGCTGAGGCAGAGTCAGGTTCATGAAGGGAACTCTGGCAAAGAGACTTACATGCAAGTGATGGAGTCTGTCTGCTGTTTCATTGATTAATTAAAATGGGCATTTTTATATGAATTTTCCTACATTTTGTACTCCAAATGCAGCAGGCAGTTGTTTTTTAATGAGTGTGCACAGTGAGATTAATGTCTGATCTACAACATTACATTTCATGTTATTCCATGTGTCATTTGAGGATTATATTCTAATTTATTTTAGTTTTTTTTTCTGTGGAAACCAAAGCTTGATAGTTAATACTGCCTCTAAGAACCAGGGCTGGAACTTTTGAATAGCTTTGCCCATGTATTGCTGTTTCAAAGCAAGGTCTCTAGTCTCTACTAACTAATCCCTGGATGAGTTAGTGCCTCCATCCCACCATATAGGTGCCTGCCATCATTTTCATGAATGTCATTGCATATGATGAGTGTTCATCAATGGAGAGACAGAAAACTTCATTACCATGCTTAAGTCAGACTACAAATTGCAAGAGGGCTGATTTGAATTCAACAATAGCTGCGTGGGTTTTTCAGGTGTTGTGAAACCTGAGAATAAGCTCAAGAAGTGACAGTGGTAATATATTTCTAGGTCAGAAGTCACACAGCACCAGGTTATTGTCCAACAGGTTTATTTGAAATCACAAACTTTTGGAGCCTGCTCTTTCACCAGATGAAATGGTGAAGGAACAGCACTCCAAAAGTTTGTGATTTCAAATAAACCTGTTGGATGATAACCTGATGTTGTGCGACTTCTGACTTTATCCACCCCAATCCAACACCAGCACATCCACATCAATATATGTCTAAGTCAGGACAGTGAATAGCTTGGAGACAACTTGTAGGTGCTGATGTTCTCATGTATCAGCTGCCCATGACCTTCTAGATGCAAGTGGTTGTGGGTTTTAGAAGATACATTGTAAGGAATCTTAGGCAAATTTTTGCAGTGCATCTTGCAGATTGTACTGTTGCTACTGAGCATTGATGATGGATTGATTGAATGTTTGCGGATGTGGTGGCCTTAAAAGCATGAGAGGCATTAAAACTTGCTGTAACTCCCGGCAAACTATCAAACTGACTGCCTATCACTGACACAAAATCTCTCCAGTCACTGACAGTGATCCTTCAGTCATGCAGACTGACTCCTTCCCTGAATATCTGATGTGACCCCCTGAGATACACAATATTGTCCCCCTTCCCAAATGACACAACCTTTTGATCCCTGACATCCTACCTCCTCAACCTGGACTCTTGTGTGCATCCCCAATACCCAAGATCCTCCTCACTCTGAACACTGGAATGCCTCCAAACCCAGACACTCAACTGTCCCTTAACTTCAGCACTCCAGCTCCTGGTCCATCCCACTCTTCCACCCACTTTTCTCCCTTTTACCCAACAGCTGCCACCCTATACCGTCATTCATTTGGTATCCTATCCCTTACTCATCTGACACCTTGCCCCTCATCCAAACAGCTGTCACTCTACTTATATACATAGCTGTAGAGTTAATGTTTTGAGTCTAATATAACTCTTCTTCAGAGCAGAGTTAACTTTACTTTTGTGTATACTGATACTGACTGACCTGTTGAGTTTGTCCAGCACTTTCTGTTTCTATTTCAGATTTCCAGCATCCACAGTATCTAACTTGGGTTAAATCATGGCTTTAACTGCTATTGAAAATATGGAAGAATAGCAGTGACCCACAAAACATTTGGGGTCAAATTAGTATACTTAATCATATACTACTCCCATGCCATTTCATGTTCTTCATGGCATCCCTGTCGTGCCATTTACTCCACACTCAGAGGTTTCATTCTTTCCCACAATTCCTTCCATGCCTTCCATATTCCATCCCCCCATGCCATCCCAATCTAATTCCATTTCATATTCCCCATGCCACCCGTTCATACTATTCCCCCACATTGCTAACTGCATCCAAAGGCATTCTGTCCTTCCCATGTCATCCCTCTGATGCTGCCCCCTACATTCCATGGCATTCCTGTCAAACCACATTTGCGTACTGACTTTACTGTCTAATTTGTATACTGACAAAGAAACATTTAGTCAGATGATAGTATTCTTGTTACACATGCACAGCAGCTTTGTTATTGGCAATGCAAGGGACTCAACCTTACAAGGGACAAAAGTTGCCCTTGTCCAGACAGTCTGCCTTTCGGCGATGACAATCATATTTTTATACACAAATCCGCTTCTATCATTTATCGGTTTCTTCTTACTGACCGATTATATATTAATTTTCAAGCCTTGGCAACACAACAGACCAATCATATACTGCTTTGATTACGCATCATTTGCCTTAGACTCCTGCCACAGAAGTTCAATGTGGTTCACAGCTTCTTCTGCTGAAACTGGAGCAAGTTGCAGTTTGCTACATGTCTAACTGCTCCACACCTATATTTTACATGGAACAAATTGTGGTCAGTGCTGCTCCACACGCATCTTGTTTTGAAACTGTCTGTCTTGTTTGAATTGTCTTTGTTTTATTTTAACCCCTTCCACAATGCTTCATTAAATTTGTTAGCCCATTACAGCAGTTCCTTCACTGTTGCGAGACCAAAATCCTGGAAGTCCTTTGCTAACAGTCCTTTGGGTGTCTTGACACTCTGAGGTCCACAGTGCGATAAAAAGGCAATTCACCATCACCTTCTCCAATGCAAATAAAGATGGTCAATGAACCTCAGCATGACCAGTGAGGCTCACATGAACAAATAAAAAAAATCATCTTCTCCTATTTCATGCCTTCTACACCATCCACATTCTATGTCAACTGATCCTAACCATTCCATTTTTATCCCAATTATTCCTCCCGCATTCATCAAAATATCACCATATTTGCAGATTGATCCTGACCTGCAATTCAATTATTATTTTAAATCAATTCCATCATCTCTTTCCATCACCTCATTCCTCCCTCCTGTCCCACTTCTCCTTTCACATTCCATACAGAAGATGCAAACATTTAAACTCATGGACCAGCAAGTTCAATAACAGCTTCTTCCCTGCTATTATTAGACTTCTGAAAGGACCTCACAAATTGCAAATTTAATGTTGATCTTGCTTTTTGTGCACCTTATTTGCAGATGTAACTTTATATTTCTCGCTCTGTCCGATCACCCTGTGATCTTCATTTAGAATGATCTGCCTGTACTGCAAGCAAAATAAAACTTTTCACTGCACCTAGATACATGTGACAATAATAAATCAAATCAAATCCTATTTCCCATCTCATTTCCATTCCAAAAGATTCCAATGATGACAGAGCACCTCCTCAAACCTGGCATCAAGAGTTCCTGGCACAATCCTGACTGATGATTGTGTTGGTGCACAGCTGCTGACCTAAGCGACAGTCGTTGTTCAGATCATTCTAGGTAACATTCACTCTCACCGCTCTGCTGCATGTTAACATCACCAGAGGGATCTGTAAAGAATGACAGATCGTGGCTCTTCTTACTCAGCTCAAGGGGCTGAATGGCTTACTCCTGTTCCTTGCTCTTATATCTTTTTGTTGGCAGCTGTACATGCCCTTTGAATGTCTCAAAGCACCTTATGTAAGTTACGAGTCTGTTTCCACTATACACAAATGCTGCAATCAAGTTTTCCAGTATCCAACTAACAATAATTTCCCTGGTGCAACCCACCAATAAAAATCAGAAAAGTGCAAATGAATAAAAAGGACATAGTAGATATTCATTCAATTAAATCTGTACTACAAATTAATTGTTTTAAAAGCATTATGTATCTCAACATTGAAATTTCAATGGCATTCAGAACTGATCCCTGACTAACCAGTGACTCATGCTAATAAAGCAGTGGCCAATCAATACTGAAACAATGTCAGCAGAAAGGCTAAACTGGAGAAATACTTCAAAACCTGAGGATCAGCTGTCAACACTTGCTTCTCTATCCATGGGAAGATATACAAGGAAATTTCTAAGATATACACTTGAAGATTAATCAGAAAAACAGGCATTCCCAAAGGAGATCTGGAGCCTCCATCCAAGTCTACGATACCAGCGGGAAATCAAGATTGCTTCAAGGATTGCAGCTGTAGCCATGATGATTAATATTTTTTCTCAGATACCAAAGGGAAATCAATCTCGTGGAGGAACAACAATGAAAGAAAACAAATGGTGAGAGTTTTCTAAATAGCAGACAAGCTAACAATACTAAAGGTAATCATGCATCCAATATATCAATTCCACGCACTTTGCAAATTTTAAAGATTGAAATCTGAACAACCTTCAGCCAAACGTCATGCTGAAATATTGATCTACTTTGTGATTTATGGCCCTGATATTTACAGATTTTAATCTGGATGTTCAGCTTTGCATGTTGATTTCTGATCTTTTATATCTGGCAACACTTGCCTTATTTTTGGATGTTGGATCTGTAAGTCTGATCCTAGCCACTATTGTTATGATGCTGTTTGTGTGCTATCATGTTGTTGGCATTAAGAAATATTCATCTCTTGAGGGCATGAGGTGGTATGACAATGACAGGGTTACTAGCTTCTGCCATTTTACACTGGGGGCAATGTTGCTTTTCTCTGCCTTTCAAATTGGGCAGCCAAAAGTCGAAAATGTGGGACCGTGTAGGAGGGGTGCTATACCAGGGTGCACCCTCTGGTAAAGTAAAACAAAGAACTGTGTAATTTGGAGATCTGAAACAAACACACAAAATTAGACAAAAGGATGGTTGGTAGTTTTCTCAGTTGAGGGAAAGGGTGGACATTTCTGGAGCTCCTGAAAATCACAACTATCCACTGTCCCTCTGTCTCGCCTAACTTTCTTTCTTTCTCTCGCTGGGTTCTGTCACACCTATCTGCCCACTCCTTTTGACCCAACCTCTGTCATCAGCATAAATATCACCTTTTCTGAGCTATTATCTGTTCTGAAGAAGGGTCACTGGACTCAAAACATTAACTTTGTTTTCTCTCCACAGATGCTGGCAGACCTGCTGAGTTTCTCCAATTTCTGTTCCTGTTGCACACTCTGGTAATCTCTGACATTATTTTGCCAAAGTTGGCAGCATCATGGGAAAACTACCTCATTTACACAATGGTAATAAATTCTCATGATAGGAGGTTAGGAATACTATATGATTGTGCCAAGTTATTAATTGTAGATATTTATGAAAAACCTGTTGACTGCATATTTGAAACAAAAGTAGAAAACCCTTGTTGCTAGAATTATATCAGTACTGGTTTCTGGACCCTATACTAAAGGGAAAAATATTGTCAAATCTATACTATCTTGGGCCATATCTCAGCCTTAGATTCTGTTTTCCCTACATTTGTGACTGATAATTTGGTTGTCCTACACTCACCTTGCAGTTGCAAAATGCACTTCTCCGTAGCAACACCCATGGAAAGTATTACTGCTCTACCTGAGTGCACAGGAGGAGTAAACATATATTTTAAAGACTTATATTTTTGGATTACTTCTGCTCCTTACCTACTTCCCTTCACCTGTCAAGGAACTCACTGCAGCTACTGGTCAGGTTGCTGCATCACAATACAGTTGACGACAGATTTGGACCTACACATTATAAAAGGACCTGACACTTGTTGGTATATGCTGCTTTTACCTGTTCCGTTAAGAAAGTTGGAATCAGAAATTGTCATTTTGTTTCTTTTGTTCAAGGAATGTGGGCATTGATGGCTGGAGAGTGTTTATAACCGAGACTGAATTGCCTCAGAGAAAGTGGTGGTGAGCTGCCTTTTGATCAACTGAAGTCTATTTGGTGTAAATACATAGACGTTGCTTTCAGGCCGGGGAGTTCCATGAACCTGACTGAGCAATACTGAAAGAATGCTGTGTTAATTCCAAATCCGGATAGTGCATGTATCTTGGATGGGATCCTATAGTTGGTGGTGTTCCCATGCATCCATCATCCTTGTTCTTTTATGTGGCAGAGCTCATAGGTTTGGAAGTCAAGAAAACATTAGTCAATTGCTGTAGTAAATCTTGTAATTGGCACATGTTACTTGGCATTTGTGTGATGTGAATGTTACTAGCCACTTATCAGTCATCTGAATATTACTCAGCTCTTGTTGCATTTGACTGCTTCAGTATCTGAAAAGTTGTGAATGATGCTGAAAATTGTGAAGTAATCAGTGAAAATTCCCACTTTTAAATTTATGATGGAGGAAGGTCTGAATGAAGCAGTGACAATGATTGGGCCTAGGACACTTACCTGAGGAAATCCCACGGAGATGTCTGCAACTGAGACAACTGATCATCCACAACCAAAGTCATTCTCCTACAGCAGCAGTTGAAGTTATATGCATGCACATTGACCTTATCGTTTACATTAATGTGCTGGGAACCCCCTTCATTGATACTGGGAATATTCGTGAAACCTTCTCCTCTTGTGTTTAATTGTCCCCCACCATTCATGACTGGATGTGGTAGGATTATAGAGCTTAGATCTGATACACTGGTGGTAGAATGCTTTGCTTTGTGGATTGTATGGTGTCCCCTCTATTTAGCATGCAGATAGTCCTGTGTTCTAGCTTCATCAGGTTGACAGCTCAGTTTTGGGTATGCCTAGTGCTGCTCCTAGCATGCCCTCTTGCACTCTACATTGAACCAGGGTTGGTCCACTAGCTTGATGTGAGTTGCAGAGGTGAGGGACATATTGGGCCATGAGGGTACACATTGTTGTTGAATACAGTTCTGTTGCTACTAATCCACAGCACTCCATGAATGCCCTGTGTTGAGTTGTTAGATATGTTTTGACATCTATCCCTTTTAGCACAGTGGGTGTGTCGCACAACAAAATGGACCATTATCTCAATGTGCAGATAGAATTTCTTCTCTTGAATGACTACCCAGTGGTTATTCTTGCCAATACTGAATTGGACAGACGTTTCTACAACATTTAGGTGGCTGAGAAAAAGTCAAGTACTTCCTTCACTTCACTTAGCTCTTTCAGCCATTGCACATATCCCCAGTCTAGGAGCTGCAAGCTTTAGGACTCATCCAGCCTGATCAGTGATGGCGCTACTGAGTTGCTCAAATAGGCATTGATATCCCCCATGCAAACTATACTCTGAGGCCTTCTTTGTGCTTCTTCCAATTGGTATTCAGTATGGAGGCACAACTTGGACAAGGAAGCCTTCTGCTTATCACCTGATCACCAACAAACACCCAGCCTTCTCCACCAGTTGATGAATCAGTATGTATCCATGTTAAAGCAAGTCCATGTAAAAACTTGAGGAGGCAGGTCACCACTGTTTTCACAATTAGAGATGGCAATAAAGGCTGGCCTAGCCACCAACATCCAAATCCCAGTGACAAATTAAAAGAGAAAGTACTGATTCTTTAGGTGGGAGCAGTCAGAAGGTAGTAATCTTCAGAGGTTTCATTGCCCATGTTTCACCTTTATGGCATGAGACTTTGTGGGGTCCAGAGTCAATGTTGAGGTCTCCCAGAGCAACACCCTCTTGCCTGGATACCACTGTGCTGCCATCTGTGCTGGGCCTGTTCTGCCAATGAGTCAGTATAAACTCAGGCAAAATGATGTTGATAATGGGATTTTGTCTGTAAGGTATGATTTTGTGAGTATGACCATGTCAGATTGCCACTTGATTAATCCGTGGGACTGCTCTCACAACTTTGATATAAACCCTGGTTTGTTAATAAGAAGGATTTTGCAAATTTAACAGGGTTGATTCTGTCACTGTTATTTTTGGTGCCTTGGTCAATGCAAATTCATCTATTTAGTTTCATTCTTTTGTTTTAGACTTTATAGTGATTTGATTTTTGAGTAGCTTGCTCAAACATTACAGCAGATAATTGAACATACATCATATTGCTTTGGGTCTGGAATCGCACATAAACCTGCAGTAATAGCAGATTTGTTTCTCTGTCAGATATTAGTAAACCAAATTGGGTTTTACAACAATCAACAATAACTACCATTACTTGTGATGGTAATCATTATTCTAACTTTTAATTGTAGATTTATTAATTGAATTAAAATTTCACCATCTGCCATGGTAGGATTCAAATTCTTGTGCTGTGATTGAGGAAGGTAGGAGTTGGGAGCTGGAGTAGGCCGTTAGACTTTGAGCCTGCTCTGTCATTTAGTAAGATTATAACTCCTTTGACTGTGATCTCCCCTTTCTAGTCTGTCCCCTATAATCCACAACTCCCTTGTCCATTGAAAATTAATCTCAGTTTTGAATAACTTAAATAACCCAACCCCCACTGTTCTTTGTGGAAGAGAATTCCACAGACTAAAGACCTTCTGAGGAAAATTGTTCTTTTTGTCTCCATCTTAAAAGGGGTCCTCTTGCTCTTAAACTATGTTCTTCAGTTCTCGTCTCTTCAATGAGAAGGAACATTTTCCTGATACCCAAACCTGTTTGATTCCCTTTTGTGTTTCAATATGATCACCTATCCTTTGAATTCCTGGATTCTTCAGGATAATAAATAAACCTGAATGATTTTAAGTTCCCATAAGACTGGTTTTGCTGAAAAGGACAGGGTTAAAATCACTCTCAATAATCAAAAGTGACCTTTACAAAAGCAAATTATTTGTGTTGGAATGCTTCATAATCTAAGTCTCACATGAGCAAAATTGATTGCTGTTTAATGTAAATTAATTTAGACTGGAAAAGTTGTCCTCGCAACATTGGAGTTGTCAGCAGTTAAGATTAGTATTTAAGTTTATATGAATGCTGCTTGTAAGAAAATGACAGCAAAATAGTCATTTTTGACCCATGGCTTTCTTACAACTATTAAATTTCATCTTGAAAATGTTCATTATATTAGTATGCTACCCTTTCTTGATCGCCTCAGTAATGTGCCTGACCGTGCATCTATAATTCCAGATTGATTGACACTCATTCTATTTACATGATGAGTGCCTTTTATATTTTTCAATTTCATGTTCATCAAAAACTTCATTTTAATCTACTTTAGGGATGGAGACATTGACAACACCATTTCCAAGGAAACTACTGTTCTTCCTGCAGAAATAGAAATAGATTTAGAACAATGTAAACTAGTGAAAGCTAGAAGATATCTGCAGAAAACAGCCTGCAGGCAGTTTCTCTAAGCTCTAGTTAAATGATTTTCATCCGGAGCTGTCAAAAACTATCAATTTCAAGCAAGTATTGTGTATTCTTAATTTATAGCAACAAGTATTGGCAAAAAGGACGAAGAATGAACCTCTGTACGGAAAATGATAAAGTGCTAATAATTTTACAATTGCATTGGTGTCTAAATTGGATATTCCCTAAAAATCATACACTATACTTTAAACCCACACCTATTCAAAATACAGCTTGCTGCCTACAATCCTTGCAGTTTGTAGGCTATCACTGTGGGCACTGATGAGTAACTCTGTGTCTCAGCAAGATGCTGTAATGTGAAGCTGGTACAATGTAAAATTAATTTGAACCATTGAAAGCCATATTGCACCACTGGCTGCAGCAAGGTCAGAAAGTGCTGAAAAGAAGAGTTAAAAAACAGGAGTAATCCACAAAGAGGCACAACAGACCAGAGAACATGCCGCAAATTCTCTGAGACAGCTCTGGGGTCCTTAGGCAGGGGCTGCATAGGATGAAGAGGCTCCAGGGAGCCAGGAGGTTCTCCAGCAAGACACTAAGATTAGCCATTGCAGTCAATGCCTGCAGTCTGATATTAAGGATCTGGATAAATTGCAGCAAGATTACCTCATGATTAGTCAAGGTCTATGAAGATATTTTTCAATGTCATATCTTTGCAGTTAAAGCAGGAGTCTTCTACATTGCTCTATTCATCATACTCTTACCTACGTACTGCATACATGGGGCAGGAGTGGCTCAGTGGTCAGCCGCCTTACAGCACCAGGGACCTGGGTTAGAATCGGGTGAATGTGGAGTTTGCACATTCTCCCTGTGTCTGTGTGGGGTTTCCTCTGGGTGTTCTGGTTTCCTCCCACAATCCAAATATGTGCAGGTTAGGTGGATTGACCATGCTAAGTTGCCCATTGTGTGCAAGGATGCACAGGCTAGGTGGATTAGTCATTGGAAATGCAGGTTACAGCGATTGGGTAGGGGAGGAATTAGGTTTGGGTAGGCTGCTCCTCAGAGAATCAGTGTGAACTTGATGAGCCAAATGGCCTCCTTCTACACTTTAGAGATTCTATGATTCTTTGATACTCACTTATCCATGATCTCCATCAGCAATGATTTGTACCTTACATTCACAGTCTCACTTCATCCTCATGCATTTAACACTGTTGAAAGCCACACAATCACATCTCACAGATCATGCTCACTGACACTGTGCAGACCGAAGTGGTCCAAAATTCAAGCCGGCAGGAGATAGCCCACTGAGGTTAGGCATATTCCGTGAGCATTCTTGTGAAGTAGCATTGAGACGTATGTCACTGGGCATGAGAGGGTCACAGCTAGAACAGGACAGGACAGGACTGTATGAGTATTACATGAATGCCACTTCCCCAGATAGCTCTGGGGAAATCTCAGATGAGGATTTAATGCGGAAGAAGGGCTGATAACAACATGTACACAATTGCTTGGTGCATTGGCTGAATGGTCAGACAACCTGCTAACACCTTCAAGGAACGTGGAGAAATCTGGTTCAAATTTGAGGCATAGCTTTTCATTTCCAGTGCTGAAATGGTGATTAATTCTGTGCAAACATTTGTATACTTGATCAAAATGCTGCATTTGAAGGTTCCATTGCGCTACAAGAAGAAGTCAGCTCTTACCTATGTGCTGCAGTCAAATCTCTGACTGAAGTCAGGAAGTATCTAGTTGCTGTGCAAGCTCAGAATGCTGTGAATCTGGCTGTACATGGGTGCTCAAAAGTGTTTGCAGAATCTTACAGCAGTTCAGCAATCTGTCACACATTACTCAGATTGCTGCAGACACTGGTCTCGGGGGTTGTTATAATAATGGGTGAATGGTTTTAGTTATGAGATAATGAAATGTATCAGAATGTAACAGTGATGCCAGCAGTCATGTATAAGATTCTGGTATAGAGAGATAGGATAGTCCCTTGAAGACTGGAATGTCCTATAGTGTAAATAAAGGAGTTTTGAAGAAACATACTCATAGGTAGAGAAAAACTTTCCCAATCCAGGTCAAGTGACAAATTACTTGAAGAGAGATTCAAACAATTTTCAAAGTAGAGTCAAATTGCAAAGTAGTAGTAATGGAGAATCCATGGAGCATAAGCATGTTGTCATTTGAGTATGATAACATTTGTGCTGGTCCTACCACTCTGTCAGCTTAGATCTCTGCCAGGCATGTGGGCATGGAGATGCAGTCTAACAGAAAGCTTTCTGGACCCAAAGCTGGTCAAGCTCATCCTGTACAGTTGTCCTGACATCTTTTGCTGTCTCTCACTGCTATTCAATAGCCTTACAGTTGCCTTTGTGCAGTCACTAAGGTATCACAGCATGGGGGTATTGGAGAGGAAAGGTATGCACCAGACAGGCATGAAATATAACAAACAAGAGTTATTATTTTACTTTTGTATGGAATATTGGATGCTTTGTTCCATGCTGGCGTAGAATTTTTGTATTATTGGGATGGCTTTTATTTCAGAAATATGGTCAAGAGAATATTGTGATGGTCAGTAACTGTGGGATGATAAAGTAGGAGACTGTTGTGCAAAGTGATCTGCAGCAGTGTTCATCAGAACCAAAGTTGAGTTAGTGTTCACAGACAGCATGTCCAGAATATGAATGTTCTGGCTACCTCATCACTTCCCAGTATCCTCCATCTGAGCTAGTCATTGAATCCATGGGCAACAGCTATGAATCTATGTTGTCATTCTATCACCCACAAAGCATATCAAATCCAAACTCTGGCTTAATACCTAAATGCATACTTGATGAGGAATGGCTCTGATCAGAAGTATGAACCTAATGGACTTTCTCTTCTGCAGCACAGTGATGCCAGGGAGATACAGAGAACAGGAATTGGCTCTCTAGGTACAGCCACCCAGGCCACCATAGAGGATGATGAATTAGAAATCAGCAGATTTGTTCAATACATGCCCATTGGAGTTGGAGAGTAGATAATCTCCCATAAACTTGGCTACAGAATTAGATATGAGACTTCCACAGGTGCATAACACTCTCACATTTTAGTTTTGTGGACTCAGTGACAGTCCTGGAAATCATAGTAATCAATCAAATGGAAGACAAAGCTGTGGCAACAGATCTTAAAATCCTAAATCCTTTCTCTGAAAGGCATTGAAGACAAGGACATTCAGAGTACATTGACCTTGAAAGCGGCTGTCAATGTGCATTCGCAAGGTCACTGGGAAAGAAGTCTTTCAGAAGGCCGCAAATTTCAGCAATGACCTACTGAAGTAATCAAGAGTTTCTGAGGTATCGTTGCATGATACACGAGGCTCAGTCATTTCTAGAATTCTGATTCTTTGACAGTATACTCTGTTGGGAAGCTTCATTTCTTATGGCAGGAGCTCTTTGTTTGTTTTCTTTCTCTCTCTCCTATGGCATGACAAGTGATTGAGGAGAAGATTGCTCCTTCTCCTGCTGGAGTTACTTCTGCTGCTAGTCTCGTTGCTCATGCCGCTCTTTTTGTTCCTCAACAGTAGTCCAAGATAGAGCTGCATAAGTTGTTTCCATGTTCAGTAACGAATAATAGTGGGAAATACAGATGAAAAACAAAATAAAAATGCCTAAGGTAACCAAATTAATCCCTAAAGTTTTAGAAAACCCAGCTAAAACTGCGGAAATGCGTCTTCCAATCAAAGCTCATGAATAAATTTGTTTTGCTGAAGTAGTTGTTCCATTCCAATATTTAAATGGTCTTTCAGTATGCTAATTACACTGATCCACCAATGTACACTGAAAAGGGATTCCTTTCCCCATCTGTCTGCACCTCCTTCATTGTATATGCCACTGTATGTTCTTTTTAGCACATCCTAACTCTGAGCAAATCCTGTACTCTTATCATCCCTCCGCTCATTGACCTGTCTCTCAATCAACAATGTCTTAACCTTCAATTTCTCATCCTTGTTTTGATACCCTTATGTGGCCTTGTCCTTCCCTAACTCTGTAATACCCTTCAATGCCATAACCACAACTCAGAGAAACCTACACTCCTCTAATTCTGGTCTCTTGTGATTTTCTGATGTAATTGGTCCATCATTGCAGTCCCTAAGTTCCTGAATTCCTTCCATATGCCTTTCTTTGTTTTCCTTAAGGCACACCTCAAAACCTGTCTTTTTGACCTTGTCTTTGTCATGTGACCCAATCTCCTTACACTGTTTAGTATTTTACATAATAAATCACCTTCAAAATTTTGTTGATGTGTAATGTTTTATATAAATAAAAATTGTTGTTAATTTTTTATGAAGTTGCTACAATGACAGTTATGCACCCTCTCAGTTTCTTACAGTAAACTGTAAGTCTCCTCAAGGCCCTTTGATTGACCCTCCAGCTTTGAGAACTAATACGCCATCCTTAATTGGATGGAAAATATGTTCCCATACCAAAGATGGGGGCAACTGTGCCAAAATCCCAGATTGGCTGTTCCCTTCTCCCATCCCAGGGACAGATTTAGTATCCAGAACCAATCCCTATTCCTGGTTTCTGTCATTATGAAGTTGAAGGCATGGTGCTGTACCTTTAAGAGAGAGAGAGAATGCTGTTCTGAACTGAGAGCTTACAAGCATCAGTGTATATGACTAGTCGACAGTCCCAAAGTATGCTGGAAAATTGAAAATATGTAACATTTGGCTGTGAAAGGGATATGTGAGGTTTAGCTGCTGTTTTGACAACAATTCAAATTTAACCAATCAGTTTAAATTATGCCCCAGGATACTAAAACCCAATCGATTTGAATTTATTGTTTTGTCAACATCAAACCAATGAGGTGATCTGATGTTGGAGGCATACAAATGTAGACATGTTGAAAGTTGCAAAGAGAGTTACTGCCAGTGAGACTGAAATGATGGAGAGGTAACATCTTGCTCTTCAAGAAATTAGGAAACACTCTCCATCAAAGGTACCTTTTCATACGAAACATACTCACAGTAAAGAGAAAGAAGACGACCCAGGGAGATCTTCAGCTGGAAGCGGGAAGACAGAAGAAAATAGAAGCTGTGGGGTTTTGAAATTAAGTTGATGTAATTTTAATAAGTGTCTTTTTGGAACAGCATATTGTTAAAGAGTTGGAGGCAGATAATAAGCAGTTAAGAGAAAGGGAAGGTGCTTAGAGTTGTGAATAGTTGTTTAATGTTGACTTTTGGAGATAAAAAATAAATTGATGATATTTTCTTTAAATAGTGGAATTTGTGAGTTCTCTGTCACTCATGTTTTAACTGATTATGAAGCGGTGAGCTTTTCTGGGTGTTTGGTTTAATTAACAGAGGAGTTCACCTCTGTGTCGTAACACTATCCATCGAGGGAAACTGCAGTCTTTTGCTTTTGTTAGCCCTGAATGGACAGTTTATTATCACAATAATCTACACTGCATGTGTTACAAGAGATAGGATTCATGCCTGTTGCATAGTATTTGGGAGTTGGGGACCACGTGTAGTGTGTCAAAGTTTGTGATAGAGCAAAGTGTGCAGAAGACTGTGAAACTTTGCAAAGGGGCACAGATAGCTTAAGTGAGTGGGCAAAGGTCTAGCAGATGGAGTACAACGTTAATAAATATGAGATCATCCATTTTGGTAAGAATAGCAGTAAAAAGGACTATTACTTGAATGGTAAGAAATTGCAGCACGCTACTGTGCAGCGGGACCTGGGTGTCCTTGCACATGAATCACAGAAGGTTGGTCTGCAGGTGCAACAGGTAATAAAGAGGCCAAATGGAATTTTGTCCTTCATTGCTAAAGGGATTGAGTTTAAAAGCAGAGGTTACATTGTATCTGTACAGGGTGCTAGTGAGGCCACACCTGGAGTACTAGAAGCAGTTTTGATCTCCTTACTTGAGAAAGGATACACTGGCAGAGGAGTTCACTAGGTTAATTCTGGAGTTGAGGGGTTAGCTTATGAGGAGAGACTGAGTAGACTGGGATTATATTCATTGAAATTTAGAAGAATGAGGTGAGTTCTTATAGAAAAATATAAAATTATGAAAGGAATAGACAAGTTAGAAGAAGAGAGGATGTTTCCACTGGCGGGTGAAACTAGGACAAGAGGGCACAGCCTCAAAATATTTAGGATTGAACTGAGGAGGAATGTCTTCACCCATAGGTTTGTAAATCTATGGAATTCCCTGCCTAGTGAAGTGGTGTGGAGCCTTCCTCAGTAAATATTTTTAAAGTTAAGTTGGATAACGTTTTGAACAGTAAAGGAATTAAGGGTTATGGTGAGGGGATGGTGAAGTGGATTTGGGTCCACAAAAAGATCAGCCATGATTTTATTGAATGGCAGAGCAGGCTCGAAGAGCCAGATGGTCTACTCCTGCTCCTAGTTCATATGTTCTTATCTATTGGACACATTGAGCAATGTAAAATCCAGGCATGATAAATTCTCATTTATGTAAAATTACGCCATAATGAAATAAAAGGGCACAGATTTATCTAGGTTGTTAAACTTATTGAAAGATAAATAATTCACAGGTATCATGAAAAGCTGCAAAGTCAGAAATTTCAACAAGAAGGAGAATTTGATGGAGTGAATAATGGGAGTCGAGAGTGTGGTGCTGGAAAAGCACAGCAGGTCAGACAGCATCCGAGGAGCAGGAGAATCGAAGTTTTGGGCATAAGCCCTTCATCAGAAGTGAATAATGAGCTACTGCCCTGCCTCCACTGAAAAATCTTTCACCCACTGAAGTTGAAATGTCTACCCAATGGAGAAAAGGTTCAATAATCATTTACAGTAGATACCTGACTTGGACTTTCAATTTGGAAGAAACCTAGAGGAATAGAGCTGTGAGCATTCTTTCTCAGTGTCTCTGATAATGATTAATGCAAAATAATCTGTCCCAACTGGGATTCAACCTTGCGGCTTGAATGTTTTTCCACCTCGCGTTTTCACTTTTTTTCCTTCCTTCTTTATCTTAATAGGATTGCATTCTTACTGGGGCTGAACGCTCGTACTTTGTCAAGTAGCAATGATCATCTTGTAGTAAGTGTGCGAGTGGAATGAATCACAAACCGAGGAGGTGATTAGGGATAAGAATCTCTCTCCTTTTTCCATTCCTGATCACTTATAGTTGTGTGATTACTGCTGCATGAGCTGAGATAAGCAAACTCAACATGGAATGAAAATAGAACCGCGACTCTGTGTGGCCTAATTATTGCATGCGTAAAACTATCTGTGCCAGAGGGGGACCTTAACTGAATTGACCAATCGACTGTATACATCTCCCATAAATTGAGAATAGTGCTATATGGTGCTTCACTCAATCAGCAGAAACTGTTTTCAGTTTTAATAGCCAATATTTACAGTGATCTTGAAAATTAAATAACCTGTGCAGTCGACTCAAGAGATTATGATCAAATCAGTAAGACAAAGACAAGCTCATCACAACTGTTTTATAGCCCAAATGATTGCCTTTTTCTCTATTAAGGAGTAATTTCTTTCAACCCTGTTTAGATGCATACTGGCAAAGTAATAACTTTTTCCCAGTTGTCCTGCACAAAGTAAAATAGCTGTTATTCCCGTGACTAAACCATTTGTGTTTCAGTAAAATTGTTTATCAAATGAGAAAGTATAAGGATCAAGACATTACTAACAAACCTTGGCATTTCAATGTCACTAAGAAATCTTTTTTCCTTTCAAGTTCGTTAGTGTGTCAATGCTACTAAAACTACACACAATATCTCTAGTAGGGGGATGGTAGAAAAAACACTCCAGAATTCAATCAAAGGGAGGTGATGGCATTGTGGTAAAGTCACTGAACTGAACAAAGAGCCTGGCTAATGCTTAATGGGAATGGGTTTAAATCCTACCATGGCAGCTGAGTAGAATTTGAATTTACTTGAAAGCAAGCCTCAGCCATCATGATTGAAAGGAAAATTGGTTATTGTAAAAAAAAAACTCGCTTATTCATGAATTTACTTTCTGGAAGGAAATCTGCCATCATTGCCTGGTTGGACTATATGTGACTGACTGTTATAATGTTGAGTCTTAATTATCTTTTGAAATGGATCAGCAAATGACCCTGCTGGCCTTGCTAATTGCATCCACATCACATGAAAGGATAAAAATATTGTGGAAGATAATAATGGCTATTGATAAAAAGCATAAAATCAACGTTCACTTGTTAACTACATTCCCACTTTTGCTCTCATTGATATCAACTAACGTCCAATGGGATTATGCCCATTTTACATGACCATATTCAATTAAATATAAATTTGTTGCATGCGTCAAAGTGAATAGGGCTATCTTTTCTGGATTTAGCAGAGATTCCATCTGAAAGATCAGATCTATATATAGAAAAAAAAATGTTAGTCTTTTTCTTAGTTTACAGACCTGAATCTCCCTGTCCTTGAATTTTGTTGAACCATACCAAACCCTCTTCAAATTTATCAACGAGATAGCCTAGCCCTAGCTTTTATCTTATTTAAAGGCAAATGTAAGTTTCCAGATTGGTTACACTCCTCAGCTCTAAGCAAAACACAGTTTATTCTTACACAACGGTTAAAATACAAACAACAAAAAAAGAGGAATTGGTATAACTTTATGTCTAGTGGAAACTCTTACAGAATAATAGATTAGTGAGTTTTGAGAAGATCTGTAACTCAGGTTGAGGTTCTGGATGTAGATGTGCTTGCTGAGCTTGAAGGTTTGTTTTCAGATATTTCGTCACCATACTAGGTAACATCTTCAGTGAGCCTCTGAATGAAGCACTGATGGTGAAGCCCACTTTCTATATATATATATGTTTGAGTTTCCTATGGTTTATGATGTCATTCCCTGTGGTGACATCATTTCCTATGGTGATGTCATTTCCTGTTTTTTTTCTCATGGGGTGGTAAATGGGATCCACGTCAGTGTGTTTGTTGATAGAGTTCCAGTTGGAATGCCATGCTTCTAGGATTTCTCATGCATGTCTCTGTTGGGTTTGTCATAGGATGGATGTGTTGTCCCGGTTGAAGTGCTTTCCTTCCTCATCTGTATGTAAGGATACTAGTGAGAGTGGGTCATGTCGTTTTGTGGCTAGTTGATGCTCATGTATTCTGGTGGCTAGTTTTCTGCCTGTTTGTCCAATGTAATGTTTGTTACAGTTCTTGCAAGATATTTTGTAAATGACATTAGTTTTACTTGTTGGCTGCATAGGGTCTTTCAAGTTCATTAGCAGCTGTTTTAGTATGTTGGTGGGTTTGTGGGCTATCATGATGCCAAGGGGTCTGAGTAGTCTGGTAGTCATTTCTGAGATGTCTTTGATGTAGGAATGAGTGGCTAGAGTTTCTTGACATGTCTTGTCTGCTTGTTTGGGATTGTTGCTGAGAAATCAGCGGACTATGTTCTTTGGGTACCCATTCTTTTTGAATACACTGTGTAGGTGATTTTCCTCTGCTCTGCGTAGTTTCTCTGTGCTGCAGTGTGTGGTGGCTCATTGGAATAATGTTCTAATTCAGCTTTGTTTGTGGATGTTGGGATGATTGCTTCTGTAGTTCAATATTTGGTCTGTATGTGTTTTTTTCATGTAGATGCTGGTTTGAAGTTCCCCATTGGCTGTTCGCTCTACTGTGACATCTAGGAATGGCAGTTTGTTGTTGTTTTCCTCCCTTTAGTGAATTTTATGCCAGTTAAGGGTATTATTGATGGTCGTGAAGGTTTCTTCTAATTTGTGTCACTTAGTGATGACAAAGGTGTTTTCCACGTATCCAAAGTTTGGGTTAGATGGTTGGCAGAGCTGTTGGATGTGAACAGGACTGTTACGTCTAAGGAGACCATTATTTCATCCTCTTCTATCTTGGTGTCTTTGATGGTCTTCAGAAATTCTTAGGTGGAGTGGATGGAGTGGATGGAGTGGCGTGGGTCTTCCACTAACTGTTTTAGTCTTTGGTATAGCTCCTTGGCCAATCTGTAAGTTGGTTTCCAGGTAGCAGGACAATGGGTCTGAGGGGGGCTCCTGGTTTGTGAATTTTGGGTAATCCGTCTTATTTATTTCTTCAGATTTCTGAAGTTTTTTGAGTAGAGCTGTGATTCAGTTCTCTCTAGTTGTGGGGTTGGATCTATTGCCACTTGTTGGTAAATGTTGGTATCTGCAAGTAGTGCATGTGCTTTCTCAATGTAGTCTCTTTGGTTTATGATGACTGTCAAGAGTCTTTTGTCTGCAGGTAGGATAACAATGCTTTTTTTCAGTCTTTTTAGTGCTTTCCTTTCTTGTGTATTTCCTTCCTTTTTCCTGCTTAATGTTGGTGCAACTGCCTGTCTGATGGTTTGCTGGGTTTCTTCTGTGAGTTTATTGTCTTTCAGTGTTGTTTCTAATGGTGCTAAGAAATCTTTCTCGTCCGCATCCTGGAAGTTGTAATTTAATCCTCTTGCTAAGACAACTTTTTCAGTGTCTGTTAAGGGTCAGTCAGATAAGATTTTTATCCATGCTTCTGTGTTGTCAGTATTGTTATTTTGTGTAAGTTTATCTAGTTTTTTTCTACAGGTCTAGTTTTTTTTTCAAGTTCTGTGTTTGTCACTGTCTAATACCTATGGCTTGTTATATTATGTCTGTCCATTCATGGTCTGTTGCATTAGTGAGTAAAGATTTTTGGCACAAAATTTCCCGATCTCTGATGTTAGGACAGTACAGAACAGTAATGCAGAGACTCGAACAAACAGCCCTGCCAACCATTCAATCCAAACTTTAGGTCGACTACATGGATGACACCTTTGTCATCACTAAATGAAACAAATTTGAGGCAACCTTCAAGACCGTCAAAAATACCCTTATTGGCATAAAATTCACTAAGGAGGAGGAAAACAACAACAAACTGGCATTCCTGGATGTCGCAGTAGAGCGAGCAGCCAATGGGGAACTTCAAACCAGCGTCTACAGGAAAACAACACATAGGGACCAAATATTGAACTACAGAAGCAATCAACCCAACACCCACAAATGAAGCTGAATTAGAACATTATTCCAATGAGCCACCACACACTGCAGCACAGAGAAACTACGCAGAGCAGAGGAAAATCACCTACACAGTGTATTCGAAAAGAATGGGTACCCAAAGAACTCAGTCCACTGATTTCTGAGCAAAAAATCCCAAACAAGTAGATAAAACATGACTAGAAACCCTAGCCACTCGCCCCTACATCAAAGACATCTCAGAAATGACTACCAGACTACTCAGAACCCTTGGCATCATGGTAGCCCACAACCCCACCAACACACTAAAACAGCAGCTAATGAACTTAAAAGACCTTATTCGGCTAACAAGCAAAACTAATATCATTTACAAAATACCTTGCAAGAACTGTAACAAACATTACATTGGACAAACAAACAGAAAACTAGCCATCAGGATACACAAGCATTAACTAGCCATAAAACGACATGACCCACCCACTCTCACTAGTATCCTTACACACAGATGAGGAAGGACAGCACTTCAACTGGGACAACACATCCATCCTATGACAAACTAAACAGAGACATGCACAAGAATTCATAGATGCATCTCATTCCACAACAAACTCTATCAACTCTATCAACAAACACATTGACTTGGATTCCATTTATCACTCCATGAGAAAAAGAACAGGAAATGACATCACCACAGAAAATGACATCACCAACCCTATGAAACTCAAACATATAAATAGAAAGAGGGCTACACCATCAGTGCTTCATTCGGAGGCTCACTGAAGATGTTACCTAGTATGGTGACGAAATGTCTGAAAATGAACCTTCCAGCACAGCTAGCAAATCAACATCCAGAATAATAGATTATTTAACCACTAAATAGCAACTGTTCCAACGTGGTAACATCCCATAAACAAACCCTTGGCAAAGGGAAAAACAGTTTGCTTCACGTGCAATGTTCTTCCAGTCCAGGAAGAAAGAACATCAAGAGAGAATTCTGGCAGAGAGAACTCAAGCATTTTGCTGTATCAGGGAGAGGGGGTATGGAAGCTTCCAAACTACTGAAAGCTAAAGTTAAGCCCTCATTCTGTGGGATCCTGAATCCACCTATTCATGCTGCTTCTATTGTTCCAACTTTAAAAAATAACCCCAATGCCTCACAAGCTGTTTACTTTATTGGCT
The DNA here is from genome assembly GCF_037043375.1 of Chiloscyllium plagiosum. Taxonomy (NCBI): domain Eukaryota; kingdom Metazoa; phylum Chordata; class Chondrichthyes; order Orectolobiformes; family Hemiscylliidae; genus Chiloscyllium; species Chiloscyllium plagiosum. The sequence continues at coordinate 100,850,998 of NW_028270142.1, read as the reverse complement.
TGAAACAAACCATTTGGTAGCTCTGTCTCAACTTCTCTTCATTAAAGTTCAGGGCCAAACTACTCCAAAAACAAAAGCCACCCTTTGTATGTTTTGTCTTAGATGAGCAGGCATCTCTTGTCAAAAATCTTTAATTTCACCTTTCTGAATAAAAGGACAGGCTTTTAACTTGAGACATTGTTCCAGAATGTAATTTTGATTTGATTTAACTTACTTATTGCCACTTATATTTTGATAGAAAAATTGATGAGTCCCCGGCTCAGAAGCCCTACTCAACCGCCATCTTACCGGAGTATGTATGAGATTTAACTGAAATTACAGCATCAATAAATCTCTTGTTATGCATCCTACATCAGAGCAAAGCATTGTAGTTTCATGACTTATGGTATATAACCTACATTGGTAGTGGCAGAGTTTTCAGTGAATCGTTTAATTGAGTCTGAATCATTAACTGATTTCTTCAAACATTTGGTATGCTAGTTACCAAATTTAGCTATTTCCGTCATTCATACTTTTGCCTCCTTTGGCAGGATGGGCATAAACATTACTCATTAAATAGTTTTCTACCATTGCAAATGTTTATGCTCGCTTTTATCTAGCCAAGATGCTGAGCATAACATTACATAAGGTGTCAGGTGCTGAAAGGGTTAATTGTGTCACGACACTGGATAAACCTCCCCCATCCCCACTAATTTAAACCTGCAACACAGAAATGATTCACCCTGTGCTGTAATCTGTTAAAAGGCAAAGAACTATCCCAAAAGTCACTGTTTAAAGTAAAAATTAACAACTTTATTTTTTTAGCATCTAACAGAAAATAATTAACTAACAATTATTTACAACCTCTTTCTCTAACCTATCTTTTACCTTCCACTCTACAATACAAGTCCGATAATACCCCTGATTAAGATTTACAGAAAAAAATCAAAGTTCAAAACCAGCCAGCTGTTGAATCTTCTCTCTATATCTTCCTTTGTCTTCTTTTCTTCTTCTCAGGGATTTCTGTTTCACAGATCATTGATACGTAAAGGTACCTTTTAAGAGAGCTATTCTCTGGGTAGTCTGCAGATGTTGGTGGCTTGACGGTTCTCCTCCGAAACTGTTCAATTTTCCCTGGTCTTATTACCCAAAGCTTCGGATCATTTCTTTGGGTTTTAATATTATCAATATCCTAAATTCAAACTTGATTCGAGGTTGGTATTTTGGGGTATAATTTAAACTGATTGGCCGAATTTGAATTTGTTTCTGTCTCCAGGCAACCCAGCCAGTGCTAGCTGTTCTGAACCAAAAGTTACATTGTAAATTGTCCAGCACTCTAAGCCCTTGCTAGCTTTCAGCGTTCTTAAAGGTACAGTACCCCTTACACATTTGTTACAATTGTGAGAATGTATTTAACACAATATGTTGATATTATATGGCCTTCAATAAGAGAACAACATTAGATCTCAATACAGATAGATCCATCATCTTGGTCTCCCTCATAATCTTAGTATCAATGTCTTTAAATGTAACTTGTATCTGATTGGTCTCATGCAATAAACTACATGTTGTTGAAGAAAGATTCTCTTCCCATGAGATTACCAAGTGATTTTCATCTTTCACACTAAACCATCCAGGCTCGTTAGATTCCAATCACAGAGGAGGATGGCAGCAGCAAATCTACCTTATTTATCTTTCACCAAAATAATGGAAGTTAGGATCCATGACACAACACATAGTATAATGAATCACTCCATCCCTTTCCTAAGATGACAGAATCTGCTGATGCATCGAATGCATTACATCAGAGTATAACTGAAATTTCTGTGCATGGGAAGGAATCATTGCTTTTCATCACTAATACTTGTCGAGGTTGGTAAACATTTAACTAACTTCCCCGATCTTTATAATTTATTTCTGCTTTCCAAACATGCATCACCACGATTCATCAAATGTAGTTTCTGTTTCCTGTAAAGACTCCATGTCATTCTCCCAGTTCTTTTGTCTCCTTTTCATATGTTCCGATGAGGCCATCTTTGATAAGGGAGCCTCTGAAATGTCCACCTTCTTGCTTAACAGGGGACTCCCCAGCACCATTGTGGACAGGGCCCTCAACCAGGTCTGACCCATCTCCTGGATTTATGCCCTCACCCCCTCTCTTCCTTCATGCAAAAGTGAAAGGGTTTTTTTTTGTCCTTACCGACCATCTCACCAGGATCCACATCCAGAAGACCATCAGCCACCATTTCTGCCATCTCCAGCAAGATGCCACCGCCAGACACATAATCCCCTTCCCCCAGTCCATCGTCCGCAGGGACCGTTCCCTCCTGGACAGCCTTGTGCACTCTTGCTTCACTCCCAACACCCCCTGCAGCCTCACATCACCTTCCTCTGCAACCGCCGAAGGTGCATCACCTGCCCATTTACCTCCTCCCTCCTCAGTATCCAAGGGTCCAAACATACATTTTAACTGAAGCAGCACTTTACCTGCACTTCCCACAATCTCGTCTACTGCATTCGCTGGTCACATTGTGGTCTGCCATAGATTGGAGAAATGAAGCATAGACTGGGTGACTACTTAGCAGCGCATCTACATTCTGCCCGCAAAAACACCCGGAGCTTCCGATTGCCTGCCACTTTAACACACCATTCTGCTCCCTGGCTAACATCATTGTTTCAGGCTTGCTGCAGTGCTCCAGCGAAGCTTAGCATAGCTAGAAGAACAGCACTTCATTTTCTGCTTGGGGACCCTGCAACCCTCCAGACTCTTTATCGAGTTCAAAAATTTTCGGGTCTGAACTCTCCCATGTCCGAGTATCTTACCACACACATATTATTATTATTATCACACAGCTTATTCTCACATAGTCTGCTATTACATCCTACCTCATATTGGCCACTGTCTCCATTAACAGCTATTCACCCTCCCAGCCAGATTGTTATCGATTCCTTTGTCTGTCCAATCGTTCTTCTCTCTCTTTGGACTCTATTCCCACCTATCGTTTATTCCTTACCCCTTAGCCCACCCTATCTTCTGCACATAAACTAACATTTTCTGAGCTATCATCAGTTCTCAGGAAGGGTCACCAGACGCAAAACAATAACTTTGATTTCTCTTCACAGATGCTGCCAGGCCTGCTGAACTTTTCCAGCAACTTCTGTTTTAGTTTCTGTCTACTCCTTCATATTAAATACAGGAGAATCATTAGTTAATGCAATGAAATACAATTAATAAATAAGTTTTGAAAATTTTAAAACCTGCTGCAAATAAAATCAAACAATGATCTCACTGTATAGCAGGTAGGTAATTGACAGGGTTGGACAGAGACTGCATGGATTTACGAAAGGAAAACGCTGTTTGACAAATCAACTGGAATTTTTCAAGGACTTATTTAGTAGAGTTAATAAGGAGAGCTGTGGATATGGTTTGCTTGGACTCTCAGAAGACTTTCATTAAAATCCTGCATAAGAAGTTAGCATATAAAAGTAAAGTACATGAGACTGGGGGTAGTTTACTGACATGTGGTGAACTGGCTGGCAGACAGGAAACAAGAGTAGGAATAAACGGGTCATTTTCTGAGTGGTGGGCGGTGACTAGTGAAATACCACAGGAATCAGTACTTGGATCCCAGCTATTCACAACATGTATTAATGATTTAGATGAGAGAACTAAATGTAATACCTCCAAGTTTGCAGACAATACAAAGCTGGGTGGGCGGGTGAGCTGTGAGGAGGATGCAGAAATGATTCAGCGCGATTTGGACAAATTAAGTGAGTGAGCAAATGCATGACTGAGGGAGTATAATGTGGATGAAGTGTGATTGCTGTCACCTTCCATCATTCTGAACTGTGCAATAAGGAATAAAGTAGCTGTGAAAACACCCAGATGGGGACAGACGGCATAATTGTCTTGACCGGTGAGAGAGGAAGCTGCAAACCCACTAGTGTGGAACCCTTCAGAGGGTAAGATCCATGCACAGTAAAGATCACAGAATTACATACTCCCACCTTGGCTCTCTATGTATTCTACAACTCCCAGACCAAGACATTACTGACCACTTCATGAGGCACAGTGGTGGGAGCAATGTGTTGGACTGGCTTCTTTAGTGTAGCTGCTAACGTACCCATACAGGCAGCTTGATGATCCCTTTTTGAAGGGAACCAGGTCTCTGTAGAGTAGCTGCAGCCCTGTTGCCTCTGGGCCATGTTTGATTCCCACATCCCTGCCTTCTGCTCCTGTACCTCCTTGTGCATTCTGACAGAATCCCTGATTGCCGACACTGCAGAGAGCTCTCCTGTTTGGAGCTGAGCACATACCTGGTCTCTGGCTGAGCTCCAAATGCCAGCTGCCTGCGATCTTTCACCCGCCAGCTGTGAAGCTATCATGGAGAAGTTTTCACCAGCTTATGATCCCAGGTGTTCTCAACCTGCCATTCCCACTCAGCTGTCAGTATATGAGCTTGTAGGGGTTGCAGGAAGCAGAGATTTTGTGGGAGGTGGGTGCAGTGACAGAGAGAGAATGAGTTTGAGATAGCAGAAAGGAGAGTATGGCATTTACCCTGGTGAAGCAGAGTAAGTCTTTGACCTCCTTGTGGTATTGCTGGCATTTACAGTACTGACCAGGGTGGTGACCTCAGACCAGACTGCTAGTGTGTGGTGATATCCTCTGCCCATTCTCTATGATGAGGACCGTCCTTTTTTGAACCAGCCCTCCACCAGTACTTTGAGACCCTATCAGAGAATCATTTTCTGCTATTCTAACAATTTTGGTGCAACTGTCCTTCGATTAACAGGGTTGCTTTTGGAAATGCCAGTGCTCATCTGGGTGCACAGTGGCCTTTTAAAGATGGCGCAGTCACCAGGCCTTTCTGTGGCAAGTAGACTGTTCTTCTGGGAATAGTATGTAGTAGAATGGGGCTAGATTCAAGTGAGAGGTGTGCCATAAGGGCAGAGTTGGTAAATGCATGAAGCAAATTGGTAAGATACAGTGAGAGATCTTATAAAGCCTTGTGCACCTACCGTCATGAAATTCAACAAAACTGACACCGCCAAAAAAAGTAAGTTTTAGCCTGATGTTATACTGCCTGTTTAGGATCATAGAATCCCTACAGTGTGGAAACAGCCATTTGGCCCAACAAGTCCATACCAAACCTCCGAAGAACATCCCACCGAGACCCATTACCCTTCATTTCCCCTGACCAATGCTCCTAGCCTACATATCCCTGAACACTATGGGCAATTTAGCATGGCTAATTCACCCAATCTGCACACCTTTGGACTATTGGAGGAAATTTGAGCTCCTGGGGAAAACACACACAGACACGGGGAGAATGTGCAAACTCCATACAGACAGTTGCCCGAGACTGGAATCGAACCTGGGTCCCTGGTGCTGTGAGGCAGCAGTGCTAACTGCTGAGCCATTGTACCACCCCAAGAGACACCTGAAATTCAACAATCATAAGCCCCTTTGATTACTAGAGGTGATATACATTGGTCCTGCTCCAGAGGTAACCCAGCTGCTTCATTAGCTTGAAACCTTCCTTCCACGTTTTCATATTTCGTTTGACACTCAGTACAAAGCAATTCCTCCCACTTGTGCTGAGACTCCCAGCTCCTTATTCTCAGTATGCACACCCACTCTTACAATCCCTATTCATCAGTCGTAAAAAGGTACAGTTACTTGATTGAATTTATATTATGTCGCTTCCTTTTATACTTTGGTTTTTAAACATGGTAGTTTGAGTTTATGACAATCTATCTCATCTCTTCTGAATAACACTAACATTGTTGAGAGGCTGTGAACTGTCTGCATATTTGTTGACAATCTTGCCTTTCCTGCTTTCTGGTATTTAGGTAATCAGGGGATATGGGCTGAGAGTTAATGTGGTCTATTGATTTCCTGAAATGAATTAATTTTAGTCTTCTTATTCATCCTGACATTACTTGCAACCTCAACTAGACAACGGTTTCACTTAAATTAAGGTCAGATTGCTGGCTTCTTAAGTGCCCTTTATGGAGAAATACAATTGTACTCAATGTACTGGCTGGCTTGATATAGTGATGTGACCACTATTTCTGCTGTAAGTGCATTTGTGTGCAATCTATGTCAGCCATTAAACTCATCACTTGAAATACGGTATCTGGAATGTGCAGCTGAACATGTTCGGACTTTCAAAGCTGTAAGAGAGCCAACTCCTGTAAGAAACAACAGTGAAGAAGCTGTTCTGAAGTGTTCTGAAACTATAAACTCTGGGTGAGTCGTAATGGCTGTGCATTTTCCACTCCCTGCTGCTGTGATTATATATAAAATCAGTATCAGTTGGAATTGGAATTTTTTTCCACTCTCAATGGCAAAACTGAAATAACAAAACATAAATTAAAAAAAAACTAAGCAAATTGGAATGGCATGTATGAGAGAGAAAAAAAAAAACACAATTTCTTTCTAAAATTCATTCTTGGGAGATGGAAATCGTTGGCTGATCCCGAAGATCAGAGGTGGCAGCATCGGAAGCAGCAGTGTGACTCCTCCTAATGTTTGGGGAGGCAGCGGCAGCAAATCTCCTTATTCTTCAATCAGAGGCAGCAGAGGTGACAAAGCTCCTCCCAGTGACTGAGGGCACTGCTGTTAGCTAAAGAGTGCAGGCTGCAGCTAGGCCTGGGTGCCTGCATTGGAGGCTGAGAGTTCCATACACCTTACTGAGATAGGACTTTAAGATCTGGACAGTTTTCTTCCTTTAGAGTGGGATGTTTTTCTTTCCTTTTGGCTCTGTTTCTTTCATTTCCGCTGTTGTTTTTAAATTCAGGCTTTTGTAACCAAGATGGTGTCGAGGAATGGCAACTTTGTGCACTTTACCCTGAGTGACAATAAAATCCAATTCTAATCAATCCTTAGTTGTCCTTGAGAAGGTGGTGGGGAGCTGCAACCTTGACCTGCTGCAGTCCATTTGGTGCTGGGGGAGAGAGGGAGTTCCAGGCCCTTGACCCAGGTCCTCATTGGGCCTAGGACACTCTCCTGAAGAAGTCCAGCCAAATGCGGCCTTGGTGTCAAGGACATCAGAGCTACTTCTGAAGAACAGTCATACCAGACTCAAAACATTAACTCTGTTTCTCTTTCCATGGATATTTCCAGCTGATTTTCTCCAGCATTGTCTGTGTTTTTTTCATAATTCAATTCACTCTATCTATCATTTCACTCTCGGGAGAACTGCCACCCTATTCTAAGGACATTACAGGATTGACTCACTCAAAGTCAGAGTGAAACTATATGTCTCTCTCTCCCTCATCTATGGGCCTTTTCCTTAAGCTTCAAAAAAATTCCAGAACTCTCTAACAAAAACCTCATTATTTATTACACTTTGGCATAAACAATCCAAAGTAAACCAGAGGTCCACTAATGCACATATTGCATTTTCTTTACAGCTGTTTTTATAAGAAGTCACCATTGTTACAGATTACAAACTAATTGTTAACTTCAGACCCATGGAACAAACTCATCTGTTACTAGCTCGAAAGCCAAGAATACAATCTCACACCAAATAATATTTAATTTATGGACATTCATCCCATAGTTTACATCAGAGCCTGCATCGAACCGAAGGATCTCCATGAAACATTGCCCATGCTAACAATTGAAGACATTTGCTGTCACTTCGCAACAAAAAGTTCTTTAATATTATCATTATAAAGGATGATTACTGGAATAAGAAGGTTAAGAATAAACAAAACACAGCAGTTCTCTAATAATTCTCTGGATAGCATTCAGGAAATACAGGTGCTTGCGTGTGCTGTTTGGCATGTCCACTTCCTGGAAGTCTGTCAAGGTGTACAGCCAAAGAAAGTTTGTGTTTTTCTCAGAGTTGGAGCTATTGTGGATGATCTGCTAGTATATGGTTATGGAGAGACAATGGAAAAAGTATTCATAGAACATGATTTAAAAAAAGGTATGACTGCTAGAGGGAGTTCACCAGGTGAACCTAAAGCAATTAAAGATGCTTGGAGTGAGGTACATAGGTTACATACTGACCAAAGAATGACCTTGTCTGGATCCCGACAAGGTGAGAACTGTAGAAGAGACACAGCAAACGTGCTTGAAGGCAATGCAATGATTTGTTTGACTTATGAACAGCTTAGTAAAGTTCAAGGTTTGCATAAAGATTTATAGCTCGGGTGCTGATTGCCGTGGTTGTGGTTATGTTCGCGGAGTTGGGAAGTTGAGTTGCAGACCTTTCGTCCCCTGTCTAGGTGACATCTTCAGTGCTTTGGAGCCTCCTGTGAAGCACTGCCGTACTGTGTCTTCTGGAATTTATTTGGTTCCATTCCTGCTGCTTCCAGTTGCTGGTTCCGGTAGTTGGTTATAGTGGCTGCTATATTGGGTCTAGGTCTATGTGTTTGTTGATGGAGTCTGTGATGAGTGCCATGCTTCTAGAAATTCTGTGGTTGTCCTCTGTTTAGTTTGCCCTATGAACACAATGATCATAGGATAAGATCTGCAAACTGCCCAGCCTTCAGGACAACCTCGACCACAACACTGTATAGCCATGTCATGGCAACCACTGCAAGATGTGTCAGAGTGTTGACATGGATACCACCACTACACGTGGGAACACCATCCAGTATGTATGTGGCAGGTACTCCTGTGACTTGGCCTACATTGTCTATCTCATACGCTGCAGGCAAGGTTGCCCTGAGGCATGGTACATTGGTGAGACAAAGCAGGCCCTATGACAATGGATGAATGGACACTGCGCAACAATCATCAAACAGAGGTGTTCCCTCCCAGTCAGGGAACACTTCAGCAGTCTGGGACATTCAGCCTCGGACCTTCAGGTGACCGTTCTCCAAGGTGGACTTCGGGACAGGCAACAATGCAAAGTGGCCAAGCAGAGGCTGATAGCCAAGTTCCGTACCCAAGAGGATGGCGTCAACCGGGACCTTGGGTTCATGTCACACTAAAGGTGACCTCACTGCACTATACACTCTCTCTCTCACACACAGTCTTGCATACTCACACACTCACGCAGACCCCCTCTCAAACAAGAGCTCTCTCTCATATGCACACGCATTCACCTTCCACATTCACACCCATGCACGCACCCTCTCACAGGCTTATGCCCCATCACACTTATGCACAGTTTACCAAACTTGCACTAACACAAACACACACGTGTATTCACACTCACACACACACTCACATGCACACACTCACTCTGTCTCTCTTTCCTGCATGTACACAAACATATAAGTTTATGAGGTGAATTTATATTTGCAGAATCACATTTGGAGATACATTCTATTTTGCTGAAAAAATGCAGAACATGCAAGCAGTCAATGCAGGCAGTGAAGCCATATAATATTTGTAAATTCTACTTTGGAAATAGAACCAGTCTGACTCAAGATTGGTCTGACTCACACCTTTAAGGCATTATATGAGCTGAGACATCACTTTTTGGGGGTGTTTTAAAACCTTAAATTATCTTGAGAATGTGACTTAAAAGAAGTTCTGGAATTTACATATTAAAGAACCAAAACCAGCAAAACCATTCTAAAAGATGAAAGACTTAACAATCTAGATTTGTTCAATGTTTCATTGTATCACTGTAATCTTTTGCTCTAAATTCTGTGTCTTATGGTCCTGTTTCACAACCATCTGATGAGGAAGCAGTTCTTCAAAAGCTAGTACTTCCAAATAAACCTGCTGGACTATAACCTAGTGTTGTGTGATTTTTAGCATAATTTTCCGTTGTGGACTCTATAGCCTTAAGGACTTAATATCAAATTCACTCATTATAAGTCCTGAGTACCATTTCACATGCCATTACCCCAACCCCCATACACCAGGCTTAGTCATCACATGGACTGTTACCGTAGACAATGTGTTATCAACCACTGATGGTCCCATTTAGTAGCTATTAATGCTACCAGGCTAACCTTAACCCATTCCCTTATCTATCCAAGTGATGTTTTCTCTCTCTGGACTTCATTTCCACCTATCATTACTCCTCTCCCCTCCCTCCACCCCATTTCAGTATATGTACCACCACGTTCCTAGCTCTAATCACTTCTGAAGAATGGTCACTAGATGTGAAATGTTAACTATACATTCTCTTCACAGATGCTGCCAGACTTGCTGAGCTTGCCCAGCAATTTCTGTCTTTTTTTTTCAGATGTTCAGCATTGGCAACTCTTTGTTTTGTTTTGTGTTGTGATGATTGACAATTGTTCACAATTCATGAGTGAAGATTTTAGCAGCTTTATTGAGGATGGGAAAATTTAACAACATACATCATCTCCACACTATCACCATTCAAATGAAAAGGCTGTGCAGCATTGAAAATCGGCAAAGGGATCGTAATGAAATTGGTAAAATCCAGCAGAGGCAATTCTGGAGCATAGGAAAATACCAACTGAAGATATAAATATTAGTTCAGTCAAAAGGTTAGGTCAGGCTGTTCACTTCAGTCAGACTGTATCAATGTTCCTCTTCCAACAGTGAAAAAAACTATAGAAGTCAGACATATTTATTAGGCATGGAAGATGGAATCAAAGTGAAATGATAAAAAGGTAGGTTTAACTTTGATCGAACTGCCAAATCATTAACAGAGCTGAGCATTGGGGAGCCAGTCAGAATGTAATTATTCAGTTCTCTCAACAAGAACCAGTCCATACGGCCACTTGGGACCTGTGCAGTTGTTACTTCAAATGTACATGCTGAATGTGAATGGCCAGATATCATTGCAACCCATCGAAAAGTTGTCTCTTCACTGCAGGTATTAGATCAGGAAGAAATTATTTCACTGCCTGCACAAAATACAGAGCAAACGCGGCAACAGAGATAGATCAGCAACAACAATTACCACGGCAAGAACACTCACCACAAGAATAACACACCTTGGAGATGAAACATCAAACCTAGAAATGTGCAAATGCCAGAGGAAAAACCAATGTCAATGCTACATGTTTTATTAGGAGCCCTGAACTGCCTGTTCAGAGACTGATGAAAATGGAATTGACTACAGTTAACACATCATTTTGTCCATGAATAATCATTTTCATTGTAACTATTTATATTGGGTAACTTCTAATGATGATAGTTTGTGCAAATACATTTTTTTTCATGAAATTGGATATCTTTGCAGAATGTCTTTGTACTTAATGTATTGCTGACTTGTCATGGTCATGAAATCTCTATATCTGCTGTACATTGCTTTGTGCGCACTCTGACAAAGCCATTTAACGTATCGCTTGAAATGGACATGGTCCCACCCTCACCTACTTCTTTCATAACTCATGAAAGTCCCCAATCGTACAAGAAGGCCAACAGCATCTGAAAAGAAGAAGGCAAAGCATACAAGATCTTTGAAAGTTTAAGGAACAAAGAGGTGTTGAAGTTGGCCTTGCTGATCAAATTTGTACTGAAATCCGTAGGCTAAGTGAGACAATCTTTGAATGACACTGATAGATGAGACTTTGCATGGTAGGAATAATTGAGCTTGCTGGAAAGTTGAGGGTAAGTTTGGTTAAGTAAATGATTTTATTGCTATGTGCATTTTACAGTGAAAACTACAGTTAAATATAGTGAAATGTTCCCACTTTTGCCGATCCACCAGCATTTTGAATATCTTAAGAGTAAAAAAACAGTGTAACCCTTCCACCATTGTTTTGCCCCACCTGCGCCATATACAACCAATGTGGAAGTTGCTGTTCTTTGGATACCATCTTTTGCTGCTGGGCCTACCTTGCCAATGTTGCCTCTGCCGATACTGCAACTGATGCAGGGTCCTTTGTTTGTCTCGCTGCCAGCTGCCTCGAAGATGCTGCTACCAGAGTCTCACACTGGGCTCACTAGTTACTGCCACACTCCCAACTCTGACAAAGTCGGCTTCCTTGTCGATGCCATTACCACCGATGCTGCTAAGACTGAGCTCTCCCCAGAAAGTAAGTAGAAGCAAAAACTAAAAAGCAAAAAGAAAGTGAGAAAAGAGCAAAAAAAGAAAAGTGGAAAAGATGGATAAGGCCTGGGCCCAGGAGCCTGGATGTTCCATACTCCACCACCGCCATCTTGAACATCATGAACAATGAATAATTTGGAACAGTTCTTACATTGTTACCCTTCTACCAGTGGTGCACAGCATAAGGTATTGAAAATGTATCTCAATGGTAAAAATTATTAAATGTGAAAGAACCTTTTCTCTAGTTCAATGTATTAGTTACTTGTTATCTGTTAAGTAATGTATGATTTACAGAGTGTTTTTTACAGTAAAGTCTTAAAAAGTGAAATCTTGTGAATCAATTTATTTTAAATGGTCATTGATAAATTAATCCCTTTAAAAAAGCTATTTATCTCTATGACTAATTACTTAAAAGAAGATACATTATTTAAGCACAAGAACATCAAACTACTGCATTCATTGCATTGTTGATTTTCATATGATGTTTTCAAGCCAAAAGACATGAGCTTAAATTAGTATGGAACTTCAGCAAATTATGACCACAGTGGCTTCAGAGTCAGCCATCCTTACTCTTGCTATTTCCCGCAGTCTTTTTGTCATTTATACAAATGATTTGGATGTGAATATAGGAGTTGTGGTTAGTAAGTTTGTATATGACGCCAAAATTAGAGGTGTAGTGGACAGTGAAAGTTACCTCATAGTACACTTGATAAGATGGGCCAATGGGTCAAGGAGTGGCAGATGGAGTTTGATGTAGATAAATGTGAGGTGCTGCATTTTGCCAGGGTAAATCAGGTCAGGATTTACACACTTAAGGGTAAGGTACTGGGGAGTATGATCAAACAGAGAGACCTTGGAGTGCAGGTTCATAGTTCCTTGAAAACGAAGTTGCAGGTAGACAGGGTAGTGAAGAAGGTGTTTGGTACGCTTGCTTTTATTAGTTAAAGCATTGAGTATAGGAGTTGAGAGGTTGCTTTACAGGACATTGGTTAGGCCATTTTTGAAATACTGCATTCAATTCTGGTCTCCCTGCTATAGGAAAGACATTGTGAAACTTGAAAGGGTTCAGGAAAGATTTACAAGAATGTTATCAGGGTTGGAGGGCTTGAGCTATAGGGAGAGGCTGAACAGGCTGGGGCTGTTTTCCCTGGAGTGTCAAAGGTTGAAAGATGACATTATGGAAGTTTGTAAAATATTGAGGGTTATGAATAGTGTGCATAGTCAAGGTTTTTTCTCCAGGGTAGGCGAGTCCGAAACTAGAGGGCAATTGTTTAAGGTGAGAGGGGAAAGATTTAAAAGGGACCTAAGGGGCAACATTTTCTCACAGAGGTTAGTGCATGTATGGAATTAGCTGTCAGAGGAAGTGGTGGAGGTTAGTACATATGCAACATTTAAAAGGCATCTGAATGAATATATGAAGAGGAAGAGTTTAGAGGGATTTGGGCCAAGTGCTGGCAAATGGGACGAGATTAATTTGGCATATCCGGTTGGCATGAACCAGTTGGATTAAAGGGTCTGTTTCCGTGCTGTACATCTCTATGACTTTATGACTCTATTATTGAACTTTGGCACTGAACCGAGTGACATGAAATCTGAGTTTATTTCAAAGTTAAAAATCACACATCACCAGGTTGTAGTCCAACAGGTTTAATTGGAAGCACACTAGCTTTCAGAGCAACACTCCTTCATCAAGTGATAGTGAAGGGCTCAATCCTAACACTCAGAATTTATAGCAAAAATTTACAGTGTGATGTAACTGAAATTATACAGTGAAAAATTGATTGTCTGTTAAGCCCTTCATCTGTTGGAATACAGTGATAGTTTCACTTCTTTCATGTGTAAATCACAAAAACCTTTTTTTAAAAAAGTTGCATTCTCGGGTTAGCTGTTAACAATGGTGATAGCTAGACAATATGTTGAAGGTGTTGGCCCCCTGTGTTCTCTGTTTATTTCAATTATCATTATAAGATCTTATAGTTCAATCATACCTTTCAGAAACATTATGATATTGCCAAGTCACAATGTGACATTCACAACACTATAGAGAGCAGCTAGGCTTGAAATCAGACACCAATAATTGGCTATAGTATGAGCTTGAATGCAAGAAAATAGAATTAACTGTGATGGACAAAATACTGATTGCAAAATATGCCTTAAATATTTCAGATCATAAGATACTTGTAATTTTTTTTACTTCATGGAATATGGGTGTCGCTGACTAGGCTGGAATTTATTTGCCGTTGAATTATTTTTTCTGAGATTGAGTCATAGTACGACAGATTGAAATTGGAATTAATCCTATTTTATTATGTACACATCTGGCGCTCTGGTGTCTTTCTAAAGGTCTCATATCCTAAGAGAGATACTTACCAGCCGTGTTGAGAGCACGTTGTTACTTTTTCCAGCTGTCTCTACAATATTAAAAATAGCTTGCACACCCCAGTTATCAAGCCATGCTTGCTGAGTCTAACATGAATTTATTGTGTTTTTTTGTGAGTATTGTTTTGTAAACAATGGCTTTAATTGACAAGACGTATTAAGAAAATTATGGGGAGCCTTTGATTTGTTTTAATTCAACCATCTAGAAAATCATTCTATTATTTTCTAGATTTTTGAAAGTGCCTAATATTTAGCTTCCATACTTTGTCCTTAATATGTTGATGTCAATTAGAAAACACAATAAATAGGAACAAGAGGAGACCTTATGGCAGTTGAGCACGGTCTAGTACTCAATATGATCATAGCTGATCACAGACTTCAATACCACTTGCTGACCCATTCCCCATATTTTTTAATTCAGTAAGAGACCAAAGGTATTTTTACTCCACCCTTAACTGTATTCATTCATTGGAGAGAACTCCAAAGATTCACAACTCTTGAATGATTTTTTTTTCACCTCAGTCCTATATGATTATCTCCCTATCCTGAGAATGCGTCTCCCTTGTTCTAGGTTTATCAATGAATAAAAATATTTTCTTGCTGTCTGACTTATCAAGCTTATTCTTCTAAACTTCAGACATCAGAGAGCCAAATTACTCAATCTTTCATCATAGGCCTGCCGCCTTATCCCAATCGACAAATCTAGTAAATCCAATGGAAGTATATCTTTCCTTAAGTATAGAGACCAAAACTGTACACATAATTCGAGATATGATCTTACCGATGTCATGTATAATTAAAGCAAGACTTTTGACCCATGTACTTTAATTTCTTTGCAATAAAACCAATAAGCCTTTTGTCTGCCTACTTGCCTTTTGTAGTTATGTCCTGACTTTCTGAATTCTTGTATGAGTAGACCTAACTCTTTTGAATATCAACAAAAATATTCTGCTTTTGTATTCTTATGATCAAAGCAAATAATTCCACACTTCTCCAGATTATACTTCATCTGTCATCATGCTTCCCACTTATTTATATTTCTTTGCAGACTTTTTTTGGCAACTTCACAGCTTACATTTCCACCTAACTTTCTATCATCAGCAACCTTAGATATAAAACTCTGCTCCTTTGTCATTAATGTAGATTGTTAATGGCTGAGAGTCCAGCATTGACCCTTATGGCACACTGTTAGTTAGAAACTGACAACTTGAAACTGCCCCAATTTTACTTACCCTGGTTTCTTTCTATGCTAATATAATACTGAAAAGTATATTAACCCTTTATCCTTCCAGTAAACTTTTTGTTTGGCACCTTATCAAATGCTTTTTGGAAATCTTTGTATAATACATATATGTAAGGATGTATACTGTTTCCCTTTCATTTATCCAATTAATCACATCTTCAAAAAATTGTAATAAATGTAGGATCATAGAAAGTTTATGGCACAGAGAAAGCTACTTGGATCGTTATATTTCCAGCAACCAAACAGCACTCCATACAGCCTAATCCAAATTATCAAACAGGATATTAATTTTGTCAAGCCATATTAACTTTTCTAATCATGCTACATCTGTTTAGATTTCCTTAATAATAAATTCCATTAGTTTCCCAACTGCTGGGCTGTAGTTTTTTTTCTTTCCTGCAAAGCCATGTTACACATGCCGAATTCCAGTCCAATGTGGTCATTCCTGAATCAAATGGATGTTATAAAATCACTGTTAACATATTTACAATTCTTATGTAGGCCACCAATCCTGTCATGTTTGAGTTCCTTAACTCTCTCCAATGTTTCTCTTTATTATTTTTGATTACTGTCATTTCATCACTCTTTTTAGCCTCTAGGTTATCCTCTATTTCTGGCATACCTTCTTATATCTTCTACAGTGATGAAAGGCACTTAATATAATGTTACTGTCACTTCCACATTCTCCATTATAGTTTCTCCTCACTCAGTATCTAAGGAACAAAAATTCACTTTAGCTACTCTCTTTTTTTATATTCTTCATTCTTTCATAGCACATGGCCATTGATGGTAAGGCCAGAATTCATTGTTCACCCCTGATCACCCATGAATTGTAAAGGTTACTCAGCCCCAACTACATTGTTATGCCTCTGACTAGAGAAATATTTCAGATTTCTGGGTGGCACGGTGGCTCAGTGGTTAGCACTGCTGCCTCACGGCACCAGGGTTCTAGGTTCGATTCCAGCCTTGGGCAATTGTCTGTGTGGAGTTTGCATGTTCTCCTCATGTCTGTGTGGGTTTCCTCCCACAGTCCAAAGCTATGCAGGTCAGGTGAATTGGCTGTGCTAAATAGTCCATAGTGTTAGGTACATTAGTCAGAGGGAAATGGGTCTGGGTGGGTTACTCTTCAGAGAGTTGGTGTGGACTTGTTGGGCTGAAGGGCCTGTTTCCACACTGTAGGGAATCTAATCATTTCATTAGTTTTAGTGAACTAGATAGATTTCTATGATATTCGGTGGTAGTTTCATGACATCATTAACAAGACTAGTATTAAATTCCAGATTTATTTAATGAATTTAAATTCCACTGGCGGATTTGAACCTGTATCATCTGAGGCTTTATCACTGGATTATTCATCCAGTCACAGTACCACATCACCACCACCTCACTCAGATACTTGTGAGAACTCCTACATTTTATATCCCTGGCTTGCTTATGATAGAAGGTATTTTCAAACTTAACATAGATTTCAATTATGTTATGATCACTTTCCCAGTGGATTTTTTTACTTTTATTGTAATAGTTAATCATACCTTATTATAAAATACTAGCTCTGAAATATCTTTTCACTCATCAGTTTCACAATATATTGCTCCTGAAAACTGTCATGAAAGCATTCTGCAAATTTAGCTTTTAAATACCCTTTAGCAGTTTGTTGTCCCATTTGTCTTAGTGAAGATTAAAGTCCCTCACAAATATTAAAATTCATTTGTGATAAGTTTCAATTTTTTTTAATTGTCTGTCTAACAATCTAATGACAGTTGGGGATTTATAAAATGGTTTCACCAGAATTTTCTGCCTCTTGCAGAAAATATTCTTTAGCATTGATTCTACTGATCTTCTGAGCACTTATTAACATCCTTTTATTTATGTGCAAAATAGGTCACCGTGTAAACATGTCTTTGTAATATAGGTTGAATTTAAACCATTGCCCTCTATTTGTGCCATTAGTTTGTTTATCTTATTCCTTGAAGCATCCTTAAACAGATAAAGAAACTTTTTTTTATTACTCTTCCATGCATAGATTTTACTTGTTGATCATCTTGGTCACCCTATCTAAAGAAGGACATAAGTGAGTGGAAGCAGTGCGGAGGAGGTCCACTCAATAGATTTCTGGGATAAGGCAGGAAAAGGAGAGGATGGAACCTGTCCTGTGTTCCCTGAGCAGACTGTTGAAGTCATTTGGCAGAATGCCTCGTCACCAGATCTTTCTAACAAGCATCAAGACATCACTTTACTGGTGAGAAGAAGGGTACTACTTGAGAGATCCTTCTTGTGTGGCTTTTCTTTCTGCCGAAGTTAAATGGGAGTCCATTCACCTGGAACCCTGGTGCTGCGAGGCAGCAGTGCTAACCACTGAGCCACCGTGCCACCCAGAAATCTGAAATATTTCTCTAGTCAGAGGCATAACAATGCAGTTGGAGCTGAGTAACCTATACAATTCATGGGTGATCAGGGGTGGACAATGAATTCTGGCCTTACCATCAATGGCCATGTGCTATGAAAGAACGAAGAATATAAAAAAAGAAGAGAGTAGCTAAAGTGAATTTTTGTTCCTTAGATACTGAGTGAGGAGAAACTATAATGGAGAATGTGGAAATGACAGTAGTTAGACCTTCCTGGTATCTCAAATGTATGTAAATATAAGCTTGCACAAGTAATAGATGCTTTTGGTTTGTTAGTTTTGATAGGGTCAAACTTCTGTGCTGTTTCCTTGACTATGTATGTGTATTTTTTTTTGTGAATGAAGTACATTTTTGAAACAAAAAGAAGTTTGAGCCTAATATCATTGGCATTTACAAGAATGAGAAGTGATCTCATTGAAACATAATATATTCTAAGGGGGCTTGAAAGGATGGAAGCTGAAAGGATATTCCCTTGTGGGAGATACAAAAACTTAAGACATAGTTTAAAACAAGGGGATATTCCAACTAAGGTGGGGTAGGGAGATTTTTTTTCTCTCAATGTGTCATGCGTCTGTGGCATTTTCTTCCCCAGAGTGTGGTGGGGATAGGGTTGTCATATATTTTTAAGGCAGAGGTAGGTAGATTCTTGTCAACAAGTGAGTCAAAGGGCATCAGGATAGGTAGGAAAGTGCAGTTGTAGCCAAAGTCAGAACAACCATTACCTTCAGAGATAAAGAAGACTTCAGAGACCAAATGGCCATTTTCTGATCCAAATTTGTATGTTTGTATTGTATGATCTCAGCTGACGATAAAACTGGATAAGTCTGATCCAATAATGAATCTGGCTTGATAGACCATAATTTTTTTTGTAATTTGGTTAATATGGTTGTCAATTATTGAGTCTGAACAAAGTGTAGATTGGCATGGAGAGAAAAGAGATACTGAGGTTTTAGCAGGCTTAAAAGTAGATAAATCTCCAAGTCTGGATGAGTTGTATCCTCGGCTGCTGTGGGATGAGACAATGGAAATTATAAGGCAACTCTGATCTAAATTTTTAATTCCTCTCAATGCAAAATGCCAAAGGACTTTTAGAATCCTGCGTCCAATTCTGGTCGTCCTTCTCTCAGAAAGATTATATTAAATGTGAAAAGGTGCAGACAAAACTTACAAGGATGTTGCCAGGACTGGATGATTTGAGTTATGGGAGTGGCTGCATAGGCTTGGGTTTTTTCCCTGGAGTATCAGAGGCTGATGGGGGATCTTGTATAGGCTTATAAAATCATGAGGGGTATAGATAGGGAGAATAGTCTTGGTTTTTATTTTCTAAGGTGGGGAGTCCAAACTAGACATCATAGATTTAAGGTGAGAGGAGAAAGATTTTAAAATGACCTGAGGGTAACCTCTTCATTCTGTGGGTGGTGCATATACAGAATGAGTTACCAGAGGAAGTGGTGGAGACTGATACAATTACAAATTTAAAAGGCATCTAGATGGGTACATGGATGGGAAGGGTTTAGAGGGACATGGGTGAAATGCTGGCAAATAGGACTAGGTCAGATTGGGATGTCTGGTCAGCACAGACAAGTTGGACCAAAGGATTTGTTTCCATGCTGTATGACTCAATGACTCGAGGACAGCCAATGTGATCCCACTTTCTAAGAAGGGTGGTAACGATAAGGGAAAATTACAGACCAGTGAGTCAGTGGTAGGAAAACTATTGGAAAAAATTCTGAATGAGAGAATTAATCTCTACTTGGAGAGGTAAGTTTTGATTAGGGATGGTCAGCATGGCTTTGTCAGAGGGAGGTCGTGTCTAACAAATTTGATTGAATTTCTTGAGGCAGTGACCAGGTATGTAGATGAGGGTAGTGCAGTTGGAATAGTTTATATGTATTTCAGCAAGGCCTTTGACAAGCTCCCCCATGGGAAACTGAAAAAGAAGGTAAAAGCACATGGAGTGCAGTGTAATCTGACAAGGTGGATCCAAAATTGGCTTAGTGGTAGGAAACAGACAGTGGTAGTCAAAGGCTGTTTGTGATTGGAAGTCAGTATCCAATGATGCACTACAGGGGTCAGTGTTGCGTCCTTTACTGTTCATGATAAATATATAAATGTAAAGATGAGAATGTTGAGGGAATGATTAGTACGTTTGTGGTTGTCATGAGGACTAATCAGATGATTAATAGTGAGGAAGAAGACCTTAAATTACAGGAAGATATAGATGGCTTGGTCTGTTTAGATAGGCTGATAAGTGGCAGATGGAATTTAACTCTGGAAGGTGTGCAGTGATACACTTTGGAAGAAGGGAGTACTTAATGAATGAGAGGGCACTAGGAAATTCAGGAACAGAGGGATCTTGGGATACTTGTCCACAAATCCCTGAAGGTGGCAGGACAGCTAAATAGTTGGTTTAGAATTCCCTCCTAATAGCATTGTAGATCTACCTATGGACTTCAACAGATCAAAAAGGCAGTTCACCACCTTCTCAAGGGTAACTAGGGTTGGGCATTAAATGCTGGCCCAAACAGCCCATGTCTCACTAGTGAATAATAAAAAACAAAAGGCATACTGGACAATCACGACATAAGAGAAGTTATGTTGGAGCTGTATAAAACTCTGGTTAGACAGTTCTGTATGCAGTTCTGGTTGCCTCACAGTAAAGACAAAGTTGTCATAGTCCTGAAGGATAACAGGTGCTCTCTCATTAGAGACAGAGATGACTAGTGGTGAATTTAACCTGAGTTTCTCCAGCCCTCAGGCAGACGATGAGGTCGAGACGGCAGGACATTTATGGTCACTTCAGCTGGAGTGGGAATTTAACCCATGATGCTGAGGTCACTTTGCATTGCAACCCAGCCAGCTAGCCATATGTTCAATCCAATCCCCCTCGCCACATTGTTGGAAGAATGTGATTGCACTGGAGGAGGTGCCAAGGAGATCTGCCAGGATGTTGCCTGGATTGGAGCACTTTAGGTATGAAGAGAGGCTAGATAGGCTTGGGGATTATTTAGAACAAAAAAAGCTGATGGATGGGGTGGGGAAATGCCTTCATTGAAGTGTATACAATGATGATAGGCATGGACAGGGTGGATAGAAAACAGATATTATCTTGTGGGTGCGAACATTTGTATCAGAAGCCTTTAAACTTCGGGAAAGGAAAGAGCTGTGTTTTTGGTTTGTGGTAAAATTTCCCTGAAGCCTGAAGTAAGCCAACTTATTTTTCCCTGATAAGCCAAAAGAATCATCTTAGCAACCGCTGGGGACAAGGACCATTGAAGTGTCTTTCCAGTCTTTCTCTCCACCCATATCACCCATTTTTTCCCTGTGTACGTCCGTATGTGTCTTTAGGGGAATTGAAAAGGTGATTTCAGTTTTAACTAGTAGAGTTTTATGTTAATGGTTCATAATTATTTGCTTATTTGTAACAAATGTTCAGGACAGAAAATTGGTCTTTGCTTTCCATCAATGTGGGTCTATAAGACAGGTAAATTGGGGAAGTCTGTGTATTAATTAAAATCTTTGACTTTTGCGATGACTCCCGATATAGCAGGGTTTGAGTTCCAGGGTGCTTCCCCGATGAGATGTAACCGTATTCCTCCTTAAATAAAGAAACCAAAATTGTGTACAGTATACAGTGTACAGCGAGTGTAGCAAGAGTTCCTTCCTTTTCAATCAGATCAATATTTCATTTGTTGCATGTTAATTATTTACTGTATTTGTGTGCTAACTTCCTGCATTTCACCTACAAGACCACCAGGATTCCTCTGTATCACTTTGTCCATTTAAATATCAAAATAGATAATGTCACATTTACATGTGGTCTGTCTCCCAAATTATGCCCAATCACAACACAATTATATCTGGCTAGGTAATATTATCAGTGGTGACCTCCAAGGGAAGCGTTGTCTCCTGCTTTCTATTTATATCTTTCTCTTGGATGGGGTTCCTGGGGTTTGTGGTGATCTCATTTCCTGTTTGTTTTCTGAGGGGTTGATAGATGGCATCTAGATCTATGTGTTTGTTTATGGCGTTATGGTTGGAGTGCCAGGCCTCTAGGAATTCTCTGGCATGTCTTTGCTTAGCCTGTCCCAGGATAGATCTAGATGCCATCTATCAACCCCTCAGAAAACGAACAGGAAATGACATCACCACAAACCCCAGGAACCCCATCCAGGAGAAAGATATAAATAGAAAGCAGGAGACAACAGCTTTGCTTCACTTGGAGGTCACCACTGATGATGTTACCTAGCCAGGTAATGAAACGTCTGGATATCAAACCTATAGCTCAGCGAGCAAACCTAAACCCTAAACCTCAACCTGAGCTACAAACCTTCACAAACCTTGCACAATTATATCTCTTTGCAGAGTATTTGGTCAGATTTCCAATTTCTAGTAGGGGCAAACCCGATGGAGGCGCATGTTGAAAATCACACTCCTTTAGGGCTTCTCTGGATCCTAATGCCTCTGGAACATAATTCAATTTTTATAGGGAGGATATTTGGAGGAGTCTGAGTGGTGGGGTGGGGGGGATGGGATCCCACTCACCCTCAGCAACTTATTTGCTGAGCTCAATGATGGACTCATTGACAGGCTCGAGAGGAACAACGTGACATTTTTGATTAGAAGGCACAGGGAACATGCAGAGTTTGTGACATGTCAGGGTGTAGATGTCATAAGGACTGATAGAGCTAATCGATTCACCGGGGAAGAAAAGTTATACTTGTGGAATCATGCTCAGCCAGTGACACAGAATTGTCATTACTAGTGCTGTTGGGATGGTATCTCTGATTGGAGGGACTGCTGAGAGGGATTAATTTGTGCAGCAAAGGTTGGCGGAGAAAGCCCTGAGACTTTGAAGGTGTTAACAGACCCCTGAGACTTTGAAGGTGTTGAATTGAGAGGTGGCTAGTTTGAGTTTGGACAGAGCAAAAGAGTAGGAGAGGAGATCATGATTTTCTTGAGTTCCTCTTTCCCTTTATTTCCCTGATTTGCAGATCCTTCTGGGATTAAGGCACTTTGTGGTTGTAACCCAATTGCAAACTGATGGAACAAAGTCATTTGCAAATGATTAGGAACTCTTTGTCGATGCGATGGTCCTCATGCAATTTGTACCTGTGGGATGCCAGCCAGTGAGATGAATGCAAATACATACTCCTTCTTGCTGTTGTCATAATTACATCATAAATCAATACCTGTCAAAACACTCATGCTGAACCGACCCTGCTCATGTCCAGCTCATAGCTTCCAAGTTTCTCATAAATCTCTTGCGAAGAACCTTCCATAAAGTGTTTGCCTTAAGGTACAGACAAATAGTTGTAAATGCTGAGCCTTTATCAAGATTGATCAATCTGAAATATACAGGCATGTATATCGAGCCTTGGACAACCCATGCTGGATGCATAAAATTCAAATGCCTGTTCAAGTCAAATGAAAATCAACTCATTGCCATTGACTAACGATTTTAATACTTGTGCTAATTACCTAACTGCCTGGTCTAATAATTAGGCTGACTCCAGCAAGCAGGAGAAAATGGGGACAGCAGATGCTGGAGACCAGAGTTGAAAAGTGTGGTGCTGGAAAAGCGCAGCAGGTCAGGCAGCATCCAAGGAGCAGGAGAATCGATGTTTCGGGCATAAGCCCTTCTTCAGGAATATTCTTCAGGCCTGCTGCGCTTTTCCAGCACCACCCTTTTTGACTCCAACAAGCAGGTGACAAACTTATATCTATTAAGCTCTGAAGTGAGTGCTTTGGAACTAGATTGCAATTGCTATTCAGTTTTCTACAATTTGTAGGTGCCACCTGACCCTGGTGACCCTGACTTGCCTGTTCTTGGGTATCACATTTCCTTCTGATGTCAAAAGAATCTGTTGATGACACCTTTATACTGGTCCCAATATAACCCTACCCCATCGACATTTCCTCTAAAGAAATAATTGTTTAAAAATGCTTGGACAATTACAGACTCCAGTCTGCTTGCATCTAATTGTTTTCAATATTAATTCACCTGAATGCACATGACTGGCATTATCATCAATACCATACAATTTATCACATTATTCATAAGAACAAAATCTGAAGGCTGTCAAGTCAAGTATTTTTCTTTTTCATAAATGGCTGGTTTTGGCATTCTCTTTGGCATCAATGGATTCATTCTTTTGTATTCTGCTATCTGTAGCATTAAACATTCTGAATGAGATGCTTTTTAATAGGAATGTTCGAAATTCATTAGCAGAGCCATAATTAATATTTAATCAGAATAGGCAAAAGCACGTTCCGCATTTCTTTTAAGTCGAAGAACTTTCTGGAGAAGTTCGAAGAATAGCACATAATATTACCTTAAGGCATGATATTTGGAATGAAACAGACTAATAAAATCAGGAAAGCGACATTTTTCAATTCTGAACCAATTGCTGAAATGTTCTCAGCTAATAGTTAATGGTCCGTGAATACGTTTTTCTAATGTCTGAATTAATATTGGTCTGGAGGATAAAAGCAATTCTGAGGTAGAATGGAAATGACTCAACTGTTGAAGTTTTTCTGAGCAATTTCAAGATGCCGTGTGGGATAATAACTGGCAGGAGAAAAGTTTTTTAAAAAGTAATCTGAATCAGGAGCTGCTGTCAAGAGCAAAATAGGAGCAAGTACAGCAGTGAATGCAGCTCTCAGCAGAGGTATTAAAAATGCATTGTAAAGAGTATTGACATTAAATCTGGTGAAATTAAACTGACCCCAAGCTCAGAATGTGTCTTTGGATTTTAATAGTTGCCAGTCTCCAGTAAAGTGAGCATTTAAGAATCTAAATTTCCTAAATATATTACATTGAATGGAACTTATGGGAGAAAATTGCTCGATCTGATAAATTGATATGAAACTCCGTGAATATTCATTTAAATTAATTTTATCAATAATTTCTAACCTTTTAAAAGTGGATTAACATATATAAGTAAAACAGGCAGACAAGAAACAAGATTGTTAAGAGTTTACAAAACGAATGTGAGTACTGTCCTTTTGGATGATATAAAGGTCAAAGTGGGTGGATTATTTTTTAAGTTGATTCACAAGATGTGGGCATCACTGGCTAGGCCAGCACTTATTGCTCATTCCCAATTGTCGAGAGGGAAGTTAAGAGTTAACCATGTTACTGTGGGTCTGGAATCATAGGAAGGCCAGATTAGATAAAAATGGCAGTTTTCTTCCCTCAGGGGCAACAGTGAACCAGATGGGGTTTTTCCTGATAATTGACATCAGTTTCCTAATCATTAGACTCTTAATTCTAGATTTTTAATTGAATCCAAAGTCCAATATCTGCCATGGCAGGATTTGAAGCTGTGTCCCCAGGATATTACTGGGGAACTCTGGATTAATAGATCTCATGATAATACCACTCTGCCATTGTCTCCCCCTAGTCCTACAGATGGTTGATTGACATGGGCTATGAGATTTATGGCAGAATCAGATGAAAGATTTGGTGAGACATTGGACACATCTTGATCCATCGTGAATGCTTTTGGTGTATTTCTTGTGAGGCAGCAGTGAGTTGCCAGTTAAGAAGGAAACTATTGCTTGTTAAATACCTTGTCAGCGATCCAACTCACCTCAATAAATTTCAGCTTTCAATCTTAACAATAGCGCCAAACAAGTTAGATGTCAATAAAACTCAATATGGAAATCAGAGCGGATACCTGGCAAATTCAGGTCACTATTTGCTCTAAAGGATCTCCATGTTGCTTAGGATCAAACTGCATCTCAGAACACAATCTGGGGGCATAGCAGAATTAAAACACTTTAAAATAAGAAGAATAAATAATCATGTTAAGAAGAAATAGGTGAAATACTGTTATCTAGAAGATTTAATATCAGTAGGGTATCAAATGGAACAAATGTGTGGGCCCTTTTGAGAAAACAGTTCTTCAGATTCAGTTGTGCTTCCAAGCTGGATATTAAATTGTAAGTAGAAACATTATTGAATTCAATAACCCACATATCTGGTGAAGTTATATCTTATCAAGACTTAACAAAAGGCATAGATATTGTTGATGAAGTTCTATATGTTTTGATGATTGGTTTAATCTGAGAACAGATATTGCTCGAAAGACCTACATTTAACAGAAGAGTTCAAGGAATCCATAAGTAAGTAAATTAATGATTGCAAAGATTAGTGGAAAACAGTGACTTTGGATGTTTGAAATCTGAATTGATGAGACAAAATTCATAATTTGAATTAATGATGAACCTTTATCAGGTTTATTATTATCCAAAGAAGTTTTGATAATAGAGAGAATTCTTTAGATTATCCTGGATGGAGAAAGCAGAAAAAAGTCATAGAGAAAATTGAGGGGAAAAAGACAACCTTATCATTGGAGAAAAGCAGAATGCATTCAGTTTAGAAGGTATAGAAACCCTAAGACAGATGTTACAAGACAACTCAAAGTGTACAGAAGATGCAGATATTGAGAGTCAGTGGCAGTGTTGCAGAGCAAGAAAGCCTCAAAGGCACAAGCAGTGTCCAACTATTAAATGTGTGTTATATCTGTAAAACAATAAGTCACTTTTAGAAGCTTTATATAAGAATTAGAACAGTAGAAAGTGAAATGGTTATTCATATAAAGATTTTAATGTGGCAGAGCCACTGGCATCAACCTAGTTATCTAGTATATTCGGAGAAGAAATTGAAGGTTTAACCAACTCAAGTTTCTCAGAGCCTGTTTATGTCAATTGACATCTTATTAATTTTAAGATTGATGCACCAGTGAGTGTCATTGTCTTATTAGATCATTTATGGATAAATAAATAGAAGTTATAGAGTACAAGTTCCAGGTGGTAGGGCTCTAAAGATTAAAAATATGTTGCATACAACACTGTAACAGGTGTTATATGTAAGTAATGTAAATGTGATTCATAATCAAGAAGGACTCTTGAGTATGCATCTATCTCTTGACCGCAACCTGTTGAGGTAGAAGAAGGAGTTTAATTCATTACAATAGGCATAGAATAGGTCAAGAGAGACTAACTTATGACAAGTCCATTCAAAGGCACACCAGTAAAAAATTAATGGTTCAGGAGCAAACAATTGTTGAGCAACTGGTCAAGGAGCAATTGGTAGAACTCTTCATTGGCTCATGCTTAAATCCAAAAAGGAGAGCGAATCTTGGAGAGATTAGCTATAATTGTATAAGAAATATGTTTTATGTGGCTGAGAGGTACTAGTGATCAGCAAGTCAAGACAGGCTCAGGCAAATTCAAAAGGCCAACTGAGATGACCAGAACAAACATCCAACAGGTTGGCCAAGAACACACATTTTGAGCATTGACAGCACTTCAAACTATATACAACTTATGAATTTATGAAAGTAAACTATTTATTGCCTTTCAATTTGGGAAACTGTCATGGAAAAGTTATAACAGAGAAACTAATTGATTACCAGGTGTCAAGCTAAGGGTCAGTCAGTTGCATAGTAGTCAGATATCTCAACAGAATTGAAGATCTTATAATTCCTTGTCAGTTGTGTGATTACAATGATTGTCAGCATTCAAAAAAAAAATCAGATGATAGAAACCAGCAGAGTTTAGGAGAAGATACTGACAAGGAGGGAAAAGATGAGCTATACAACCCACTGGAGCTCATTGATCAATATTCAACTGAAAATTTTCAGGCACCAACCTGGTGAGCAAAATGTGGTGCAGAATCAAATTTTATGATGAAATAAAAATGATCAGTATCAGTGACAGGATTATGTCAGGAGCAAGCTTCAAGTAGAATGACTGAGGATGTGGACATGTTGGATTCACCAGTGAGGCAGCCAAAATGGGCAATTACTCTAATCTGCACATTAAAATAAAGAGTCGACAAACTTCCACACATACGTACCAGGAGATTGAGAGCAAAGATTTGTTAACACAGATTGAAAATGGAATGTGTATGACTCCATGGAAGTCAACACTAAGGTCAGGTGACCAATACCTACAAATTTACAACACAGTCAAGAAAAAAAAAATTTGCCTGGTCCAGAACTCTAGGATACAGCAAAATACAAAGTACCTGTTTCAATAGAACGATTGTCATTCACAGAAGAAATTCATCAGATTAAAGTTCCCCCAAATGATTCCACCTGACTCAGCAGAGTTCCTCTTTAAAAAGATTTCAGAGGATTATGGGTACTCAAACTAAGTTAACGGACTGACTACCTGGTTGAGCAGGTACAACATTCGTAGTGAAGGACAAGAGATAAGATATCTTATGGAGTCATAGAGTCATAGAGATGTACAGCACGGAAACAGACCCTTCGGTCCAACTCATCTATGCCAACAAGATATCCCAACCCAATCTATCCCCATTTGCCAGCACCTGGCTCATATCCCTCGAAACCCTTGCTATTCATATACCATCCAGATGCCTTTTAAATGTTGCAATTGTACCA
The DNA here is from genome assembly GCF_037043375.1 of Chiloscyllium plagiosum. Classification (NCBI taxonomy): domain Eukaryota; kingdom Metazoa; phylum Chordata; class Chondrichthyes; order Orectolobiformes; family Hemiscylliidae; genus Chiloscyllium; species Chiloscyllium plagiosum. The sequence goes on along the minus strand of NW_028270142.1, from coordinate 100,822,626 downwards.
GCCTCCACCACTTCCTCTGGCAGCTCATTCCATTTGCCGTACCACCCTCTGCATGAAAAGGTTGCCCCTTAGGTCCCTTTTATATCTTTCCCCTCTCACATTAAACCTGTGCCCTTGAGTTCTGGACTCTCCCACCCCAGGGAAAAGACTGTGTCTATTTATCCTATCCATGCCCCTCATGATTTTATAAATGTCTGTAAGGTCACCTCTTAGCTTCTGATGCTCCAGGGAAAACAGCACCAGCCTATTCAGCCTCTCCCTATAGCTGAAATCCTCCAACTCTGGCAATTTCCTTGTAAATTTTTCTGAACCCTTTCAAGTTTCACAACATCCTTCTGATAAGAAGGAAACCAGAATTGCATGCTATATGCCAAACTTTCCCTAACCAATGCCTTGTACAGCCGCAACATGACTTCCAACTCCTATACTCAATACTCTGACCAATAAAGGTAAGCCTTCTTCACTATCCTATCTACCTGCGACTCCACTTTCAAGGAGCTATGAACCTGCACTCCAAGGTCTCCTTGTTTAGCAACACTCCCTAGGACCTTACCATTAAGTGTATAAGTTCTGCAAAGATTTGCTTTCCCAAAATACAGCACCTCGCATTCATCTAAGTTAACCTCCATCTACCATTCCTCATGGCCCATCTGATCAAGGTCCCATTGTAATCTGAGGTAACCTTCTTCACTGTCCACTACACCTCCAATCTTGGTGCCATCTGCAAACTTACCAACTATACCTCCTATGTTCACATCCAAATCATTTATATAAATGATGAAAAGTAGTGGACCTGGCACCGATCCTTGTAGCACTCCACTGGCCACAGGCCTCCAGTCTGAAAGACACCCTTCCACCAGCCCCATCTGTCTTCTACCTTTGAGCCAGTTTTGTATCCAAATGGCTAGTTCTCCCTGTATTCCATGAGATCTAACCTTGCTAACCAGTCTCCCATGGGGAACCTTGTCGAAAGCCTTACTGAAGTCTAAATAGATCACGTCTACCAGTCTGCCCTCATCAATCTTCTTTGTTACTTCTTCAAAAAAACTCAATCAAGTTTGTGAGACATGATTTCCCATGCACAAAGCCATGTTGACTATCCCTAATCAGTCCTAGCCTTTCCTAATACGTGTAAATCCTGTCCCTCAGGATTTTCTCCAACAACTTACCCACCATCGATGTCAGGCTCACTGGTCTATAATTCCCTGGCTTATCCTTACCATCTTTCTTAAATAGTGGTACCACGTTAGCCAATCTTCATTCTTCCAGCACCTCACCTGTGACTATCGATGATACAAATATCTCAGCAAGTGATCCAGCAATCACTTCCCAACTTCCCACAGATTTTGAGGGTACACTTGATCAGGTCCTGGGTATTTATCCACCTCTATGCCTTTAAGACATCCAGCACCTTCTCCTCTTTAATATGGATATTTTTCAAGATGTCACCATGTATTTCTCTCCATTCCATATCTTCCATGCCCTTCTCCTCAGTAAACACTGATGCAAAATGATCATTTATTATCTCACCCATCTCCTGCTGCTCCATGCAAAGGTTGCCTTGCTGATCTATGAGAACCAAGTATAAAGGCAGTAGCAGTATACGTAAGAGGGAAATCAGGAGGGCGAAAAGGGGACATAGAGGCTTCCTGCCTCTATTCCTGATGAAAGATTTCTGCCCGAAACGTCGATTTTCCTGCTTCTCAGATGCTGCCTGACCTGCTATGCTTTTCCAGCACCACCCTATTCTAAACCCTGATCTATGATGAGCGCTATTCTCTCCTTAGTTACCCTTTTGGCCTTAATGTATTTATAAAATCCCTTTGGATTCTCCTTAACCCTACTTGCCAAAGCTATGTCATGTCCCCTTTTTGCCCTCCTGATTTCCCTCTTAAGTATACTCCTACTGCCTTTATACTTTTCTAAGGATTCACTCGATCGATCCTGTCTATACCTGACGTACGTTTCCTTGATTTTTCTGAACCAAACCCTCAGTTTCTCTGGTCATCCAGAATTCCCTATACCTACCAGCCTTTCTTTTCACACTCACAGGAATTTACTGTCTCTGGACTCTCATTATCTAATTTCTGAAGACTTCCCATTTTCCAGACGCCCCTTTACTTGTGAACATCTGCCCCGAATCAGCTTTCGAAAGTTCTTGCCTAATACTGTCAAAATTGGCCTTCTTCCAATTTAGAACTTCAACTGTTAGATCTGGTCTACCCTTTTCCATCACTATTTAAAATCTAATAGAATTATGGTCACTGGCCTCAAAGTGCTCCCCCACTGACACCTCGGTCACCTGCCCTGCTTTATTTCCCAAGAGTAGGTCAAGTTTTGCACCTTCTCCAGTAGTACATCCACATACTGAATCAGAAAATTGTCTTGTACACACTTAACAAATTCCTCTCCATATAAACCCTTAATACTATGGCAGTCCCAGTCTATGTTTGGAAAGTTAAAATCCACTACCATAACCACCCTATTATTCCGACAGATAGCTGAGATTTCCTTCAAACCTGTTTGTCAATTTCCAGCTGAGTATTAGGGGGTCTATAATACAATCCCAATAAGGTGATCATCCCTTTCCTATTTCTCAGTTTCACCCAAATAACTTCCTTGGATGTATTTCCAGGAATATTCTTCCTAAGTGCAGCTGTAATGCTATCCCTTACCAAAAACACCACTCCTCCTCCTCTCTTGCCTCCCTTTCTATCCTTCCTGTAGCATTTGTATCCTGGAACATTAAACTGCCAGTCCTGCCCATCCCTGAGCCATGTTTCTGTAATTGCTATGATATCCCAGTCCCATATTCTGAATCATGCCCAGAGTTCATCTGCCTTCCCTGTTAGGCCCCTTGCATTAAAATAAATGCAGTTTAATTTATTAGTCCTACCTAGTTCTATGCTTTGGCCCTGCCTGCCCTGACTGTTTGACTCGTTTCCCTTCTCAACTGTACCAGTCTCAGATTGATCACTTTCCTCACTTCCCTGGGTCCCAACCCTCCCCTCCCCGCATCCCCATCTTACTAGTTTAAATCTTCCCGAGCAGCTCTAGCAAAACTCCCTGCCAGTATATCAGTCCCCTTCCAATTCAGGTCCAATGCATCCTTCTTGTACAGGTCACTTCTACCCCAGAAGAGATTCCAATGATCCAGAAATGTGAATCCTTCTCCCATACACCAATTCCTCAGCTACACATCCATCTTCTCTATCCTCCTCTTTTTACCCTCACTAGCTCATAACTCCAGGAGTAATCCAGATATTACTACCCTCGAGGACCTCCTTTTTAAATTCCTGTCTAACTTTCGATATTCTCCCTTGAGTATGTCAACCTTTTCCCTTCCTATGTCATTAGTTCCGATGTGTACAATGACCTCCTGCTGGTCCCTCGCCCCTTTGAGAACATTCTGCACCCTCTCTGAGACATCCTTGATCCTGGCACCAGGGAGGAAACACACCATTATGATTTTTCACTGCTGGCCACAGAACTGTCTGTCTGTGCCTGTGACTAGAGTGTCCCCTAACACAATTGATTGCTTGGAACCTAACATACTCCTCATTACATTACAGCCTGTCTTGGTACCAGAAACTTGGCTGTTCATGCTACATTCCCCTGAGGATCTATCACCCCTACATTTTCCAAAACAGCATACTTGTTTGAAATGGGAATAGTCACAGAAGACTCCTGCACTACCTGCCTACCTTTCCTGGAGTTAACCCATCCATGTGACTGTATCTGTGGCTTTTCTCCCTTCCGATAACTGACACCTATCACACCCCTTGCTCTTGTAAATTCCTCATTGCTTCTAACTGTCACTCCAACCGATCCATTCAATCTGATAGGAATCACACCCAATGATATTTATTGCCGACATAATCCTCAGTAACATGTAAACTCTCATAAAGTGTAAAAAGACTCTACAGACCATGCAGAGTCAAGAGCACAATCAAGATGAACAATTCTCAAGTCAAAGACTTATCCAAACTTCTAAGTTAAAGGAGGACATATTCTAGAAGAATTGTGAAATCTTCAAATTGCTTGACTTTGTGGAGTCAGAGATATAGGAGGAAGTCAAATAGTGACTCAAGCAATTATATACATAAATATATCAATGGTACCCATGTATCCATGAGAAATACTTGGATAGAGATGTTGTTTAAGGTAACGACTTTGATCAGGTTACTGTTGGAAACCGCATTAGGTTTCACTCAATCCAATGTTACCATAAAGATCTGGGTGTGGAAAGCCAGAATTTAATAGGATCTCAAAGAGATTATCCCTTGTCTCCTCATTGTCTTTGTAACAATGTCTAACTTTTGAATGGAACTTATACCTGATGCATTAAACTATATCTTGTTTCAAAGAATATCGTTTTGATAAAACTCATTGGTGATTTTTTTCCATTAAAATGAAAAGGAGGCCTTTCATTCAGTCAAGGAGTGTGGATGGTGGTAACAAACCACCCCCTCACATGCTGGTAGAGGTTGACATTGCAGCAACAATAACATTGAACTCCACTCCTCCCCTTTGTGTACATCATAAAGTCATAGGGATGTACAGCACGGAAACGGGCTCTTCAGTCCAACTTGTCCATGCCACCCATTTATCCTAACCTAATCTGGTCCCATTTGTCAGCATTTGGCCCATACCCCTCTAAACCCTCCCTATTCATATACCCATATTTACATCTAAAGTGATTGGAACATGCAGCTCGTTCTTGTTGCTATTTTGAATATTTTTTAGGTTATGAACTCTCATAACATCACCGGGGTACTCACGTGGTGACTTTCCTAATCCTGACAGTGGAAGAAATTGGGATTAACTTCAATTGACACCATCATTAACCTTTGCGGATTCAGTTTTCTGTGAATGCTAATTCAGTTTCCTCATTCCATTGATTCATTAATTTATTTAAATCCTCCGTCATGCGCTTTCCATTCACAGTGTTTGTGCAAAAAGAAGTTCTTCAAGAATGGTCCTGTTCATTATTGGATTCTTAAATGGTATTCCAATTATGTTTTTCTTTTAAACTTGACTTGTTCTGTTAGTTGGCAGATTTGATTTATTTGCCTTTCGTGCATGAGTTTTAACAGAGAATGTGGTTTCCAAACAAATTGCTGAGCATTCTGTTAAGTGTGTAAAGTAGTATGCATATTAATACTAAAGACACTTTATGACAGTGATAAAATAACTTTGACAAAATTAATTACAAACAGTTCAGAAAACATACATTTCCAAACATTGTTGATATAATTCCAGTTACATTAAATGAAAATAGTCAAGTATTCACCTCAAACATATTTTAACATTGAGAATATGTTATGAGGAAGTAACTCACAGCAACAAGCCACTTTCATAATTGCTGTTCATATTATGGTAATGATTCAGTTGGAAGCCCATCCTTTCTATTCCTGTTATCATCTGGGCGGCACGGTGGCACAGTGGTTAGCACTGCTGCTTCACAGTGCCAGAGACCCGGCTTCAATTCCAACCTCAAGCAACTGTCTGTGTAGAGTTTGCACATTCTCCCTGCGTCCTCCCACAGTCCAAAAATGTGCAGGTTAGGTGAATTGGACATGCTAAATTGCCCGTAGTGTTAGGTGAAGGGGTAAATGTAGAGGAATGGGTCTGGGTGGGTTGCTCTCCGGAGGGTCAGTGTGGACTTGTTGGGCCGAAGGGCCTGTTTACACACTGTAAGTAATATCATCTAATCATCAAGAAAACTGCTGCATTGCTTCCCTGTGTCTTCACTCACAGATTATCCAGCACTGATACATGAGAAGGAAATAAAAGACATTTTTAAAAAAGAAAAATCCAATTAGTTCTACCAAGACTCTTCCTTTCTGTTCGATTCTAAGTCTACTTTTTTGCCTTCTCATTGTGTGATTTTATTTTCTCTGAGTCCATTGCTTATTGCTTCAAGCTACAAGTCATTTCAGGACATGAACATCTAATCTAAGTTGGCACTTCATTGCAGCACTGAAAGAAGTAAAGGTTCATTCTTCTAAAAAAAGGAATTCAGCCTGCAGCCTGGTTTATCCATCTTGGTGGTTTTCAACCAACAATGCCAAAATCTATAGTTCATCTTATTGCCATTGTTATGTCATTGTGCAAAGAAATTACCCCATAATACCACATATAAAAGATTAGAATTGTATTTTTTATCTCCATTATAGTCCACAAGTGAGGACATGGAAGAACATTCAAATAGAATAACTATTACGCAAACATTCTCAATCCTTCAAATGCTCACTTCACCCTTATAACTGTTCTGCCTTATATCAATCAGTCATACAGAATCTAGGAACTTTCTGATCAACACTGATCAACTATCTATTGGATAAGTTCAATGTACCTTTTATGATTTCAACAGACTGAAACTTTAATGAGAAAATTGCAAAAAACTGTTAAAGTTAACAATGTATTCAAGATGATGAGGAAAGGGGTGACCATAAGGAGAGCTATCTGTAGCCAGGATGCTGAACCTGGGGCAAATCGCAATATTTAGGGTCAACCCTCTCCTAGGATAGATCACAGTGTATCATGCTGACACTCTCCCTGGACAGGTACCAATGTCTGCCTCCCCCTTCCACCCCTCCCCTAAATCAGAAATTAAACTAAATGAAATGTCACATGGGTGAGTGTGGGAGGTGAAGGAGATGTAAAGGGGGAGACAGCAGAGAACAGGAGAGAAATGGAACCAGTTTGGATTGGAAGGCTTCAAAACACCTGCTGTGAGTCCCCAGAAAAAAAATTAGAAATTGCCGGTCCCCATGAACATCAAAGTAGAAAATGACTGTGGGTGTTAGGCAATAATTGGCCTGAGTTACCATCTCATCATCTTATTTGGCACAATGTTCCATGGGATGAATGCGGTGTACATGCAGACTTTCTGTTACCGATGATGTGGAAGTGGCGGTGTTGGACTGGAGTGGACAAAGTTAAAAATCACACACCAGTTTATAGTCCAACAGGTTTATTTGGAAGTACAAGCTTTCTGAGCACTGCTCCTTCATCAAGTAGCTCTCTGACAAAGAAACAGTACCCCAAAAGCTTGTACTTCCAAATAAACCTGTTGGACTATAACCAGGTGTTGTGTGATTTTAACTTCCTTTTACTGGAGGTGAGGATTGGCGCCAGTAAAAGGAACTCAAGCCAAGAGAAACATCAGTTTGTGATCTGAGCACTTAATTCCTCAGGATCAGACTATTAATAGCCTTTGTGGAAGGAAAAAGAACATTGAAAACAGCACAGAGAACAGTACTTTGTAATCCCTTTGTGAGATTACTTATGGCATTGGCGAGAGCGGGCCCTGCAGGAATGGTAGGTGAAGATGGCAATGCAGGCCGGGAAGCAGTGAGGCTGATTCAATGCTGAAGGAGAAGGCAACAACACCAGGACGGGCTGGACAAGGTTTCACCTGAGGTCTCCCAGAGAGTGAGGAGCTAGTCCCAGCTTTAATCCTCTCATCCAGGCTTGCAGGCTGAGCTGAAGCTACAGGTCCATGGTTAGGCCTGGGCACCTCATGGTGGAGGTGGCAATGGCGTGAGTTTGGTCCCGGTGCAGTACTCTGCGACACTGGTGGCCGCTGCACCAGCGAGGTCAGCCCAGTGTAAACTCATGGCAACAGCAACATTGGGTGGAGGCAACAGATTGTTCCAGGTGGCAAACTGCAGTTGCAGCAGTGACTCGAGGCATCGGAGTGGAGGAGCCCAGACACAGGCCCATGGCTGAGCTAGAACTGGGATCTATTGAGATAAGACTGTAAGATGAACTTTATTGTTTTGTTTTCTGGCCTTATATTCTGTTTAATGTTGGTGTTTTAAGATGGCGTGCGAGAGTGGCAACATTAAACAACACTTTTCACTGCATTTGTAATAAACACATGTGAAAATAAATAAATCAAATCAAGAACATGGTATCACTCTCGCCTATTCAAAATTCACACCCACTCCTGTTTCAGGTTCCTCCCAGGTAGAGTTGATCCCAGCATGGGGCCTCCTAAAGCCCAGAGTCCAGGGTAATCCCCTGATTTGCCCGAACCCAGGTACTGTTCTGATTCTGAGAATATTTAGCAACAAGTAAAATGTAAGAATAAACAAGTTAAAAACCAACAGCAAATGGATCAAAAATCAAGGGACAAATTTAAATTTGAAAACAACTGAAAAGAGGCAGATAAAACTTGATGATTAATGTAGTGCAAGACCACAAGAAGCAAGTTGAGAAAAATATAATGGAAATGATGAAAAAGTAAAGTATGTAGCATCTTGGCAAAGTAAGTTGAATTTTAAAAATGTGAATGTGAACTGATAAACAATGAACTCTGAGGTAAAACAACAGCTTTCAGTTCTGGATGAGTAATGCTTCACTTAAATTTAAGGGAATTTTTGTATGGGCAGGAAGAAAAACAAAATAAAATAGAAAGTCTGAGTGCTTTGCACACGGTGTAAAATGTTCACAGCCAAGCCGAAAATACTCAGTTAAGTGCTCTGTGCAATGCAGTTAAAAGCCTCTATAACAGGAAAAAAGAACTGAGAATCATTGGGAACAAAGTTACCAAAGTAAACCATAAAATGAGACCCATTTTAGGAAAGTAAATCACTCTGGGTTTTGAAAAATGTTAGAGGAAATTATTACAATAGTGGACTAGAATTGATTGTAGCTTCTGGAACCTGTTTCATATCAAAACATGAGGAATAGGATGTAAGTTCGAGTAATCAAAACAAAGTGAAGATCATAGTTTGGCCACAAAGTTTGGGTCTGCTTCTCTGTTGTTTTGGGGGATGAAAAATATAGTAAGAATTATTTTCCAAATGATTCTCCACATGCCCCGCACTTCCATCCATATGAGTGACGTGAGGCTCGGTGCAGAGTTTGGAACCCATCCTTTCCAGACCAAATGGCAATCATCTGAAACACAGAGATGGAAAGGTGGTTAAGGTTCACACATTGGTGACTTGTGGACTTTGCTGGCCATATGGCAAGCCTGCTAATGAACCAGGTATTTTGGTGTGCAAACCACCAGACTTTTACTATTTCCTGCCCCCCCTCAACATTTTTCCCTGATTTCTTTGCAGAATACAAAATTGGCTTGAAGGTAGAAGACAGATACTGATGGTGGAGAGTTGCTTTACAGACTGGAGACCTATGACCAGCAGCGTTCTGCAAGGATCAATGCTGGGTCCACTGCACTTTGTATTCATATAAATGATTTGAATGTGAATATAGGAAGAATGATTATTAAGTTTGCAGATGACACCAAAATTGGTGGTGTAGTGGATATTGAGGAAGGTTATCTCAGAGTACAACAAGACTTTGATCCGATGGGCTGAGGAGGGGCAGATGGAGTTTATTTTAGATTAATGTAAGGTGTTGCATTTTGGTATGGCAAATCAGGGCAGGACTGATACACTTAGTGGTAATGTCCTAGGGAGTGTTGCCGAGCAAAACTACCTGGGGGTGCAGGTTCATAGTTCCTTGAAGATGGGGTAGACAGGGTAGTTAAGAAGGCATTTCGTACACTTACCTTTATTGGTCAGTGCATTGAGTATAGGAGTTGGGACGTCATGTTGCAGCTGTACAGGACATTGGTTATGCCACTTTTGGAATACTGCATCAATTCTGGCCCCCCCCCCCGCTATAGTAAAAATATCGTGAAACTTGAAATGGTGCAGAAAATATTTACAAGGATGTTGCCAGGGTTAGAGGGTTTGGACTACAAGGAGAGGCTGAATATGCAAAGGCTGTTTTCTCTAGAGCGTGAGAGGCCGAGAGGTGACCGTATAGAGGTTTATAAAATTATGAGGCGCATGGATAATGTGAATAGCCAAGATCTTTTTCCCAGAGTAGGGGAGTCCAAAATTAGAGAGCAAAGGTTTAAGGTCAGAGGGGAAGGATATAAAAGGGATCTAAGAGGCAGGTTGTTCACACAAAGGATGGTGCGTATATGGAATGAGCTGCCAGAGGAAATGGAGGAGTCTGGTACAATTACAACATTTAAAAGGCATCTGGATGGGTACACGATTAAGAAGAGTTTAGAAGGATATGGGCCAAATATTGTCAGCTTAATTTTGGACATCTGGTCAGCAGGAATGAGTTGGATTGAAGGGTCTAATTCTGTGCTGTGTAAATCTATGACTCTATGACTCTAACTCATCTCCAAGCTTGCTGTCCAGGGAGCTGGCAGATGTGCTATCCATTCCTATTAGACTAGCTGCAGGTCAATTATTCCTGGTGATTCACCAGGTGCAGATCCTACCTCTATACTATCCTCCAAGATACTTTCATTGCCAGTATCTGAGTTCAGTTAAAAATCACACAACACCTCAGGAAGGAGCAGCATTCTGAAAATGAGTGCTTCCAAATAAAGCTGTTGGACTATAACCTGGTGTTGTGTAATTTTTAACTTTGTTCAAACCAGTTCAACACCAGCTCCTCCACATCATGGTTAGTATCTGAGCTGTTAGCTGCCAGTACCTGATAATTTCATCCTCAGGCATTATTGACAACTTCCAGTTGAGTTGCAGACACCAAGCAAGTGTCCAGCAATAGCGTACCAGCCCAGTTGGGGGAAAGGTTATTCAGCTCCTACAGCTGAGAGTGAGACGCAAGTTGAGAGGAAAACCAAAGAATAATGTCACAAGGAGCAATAGACGAGTAAACTCATTGAGTAATGTTTTTGCTGGTTGGTGTTAAGTTAGTTTAATTGGAATTTTGGTTAATGTCTTTGGTGGTTGGAATTAGATTAAATAATCTATGAGTTAATGGTTTTAGTGTTGGTTTTATTTTCCTGGTAGTGGAATTTAATGCCAAAATTTCCACTTTGGGCACAACAGCACATATTAGATGCATTAACTTGCAGAGTCAGCATTTATAATTGAATCCTAAATGCCCTTGAACTGAATACCTTGAAAGACCATTTCAGACGTTAGTTACGAGCCAACTGCTTTGATGTGGATGTAGGCTAGACAAGTAAATAAGACAGATTTCCTTCCCTAAAGAATATTAGTGATTAGTCCGTCCAGCAATATTAGTAGTGAGACTGATTTCACATTCCATACAGTATTTAATTGAAATTTAATTTCACCAATGGTAGGAGTTGAACCACTATCTTGCAGAGCATTAGCCTTGGTTTCTGGTTTACTTGTTTTTAGTGATCACTACATCACTATTTCCCCTTCCAGACTTTCATACTGGTTCTAGAAGCATTTTCCAGATGCCAGTTCACAATTATTCCTGAAAAGGAAATGTCTAATGGCATGTCCTTTTTACTTGATCACAACATGTGAGTGGAACTAATATCTATTGCCCATTTCTTGCTGCTGCAGTTCCATTTGTGATGGTATGGTATCTAGATGAACATAAGTAGGATTTTGCAAGGTAAAACAACTTTGTATCACTTTTCCAAAAGAACGTAATATTGCTTAGACAAGGCGTAGTAACTTTACCATTTGTAGTCATCTCAAGAGGGAACCTAAAACATGCACAAATAACATTCATTAACACTCTATCAAACTGCAGTGGTTTTTGACTGTAAGGGCAAATCTTATCTTAATTTCTGTTGTCCAGGGGCATCCATGACACTTGTATTCTTTAGTAGTCCATTCTACCTGTTTGTTTCCAGGCAATGTAGCACTATCCAAATGCTTTTCAAGAGACCACACATTCCTTTATACCCAGAATTTCTAACCCCTCCACAATTGCTGTTAGACATTACACACATTGTACAGTATGTTATTTTGCTCCTGAGACCATACAGGCAACATTCTTTTGTACAGTCCATATAAGATGTGGAAAATCATTATGGCCTACCATTTACTGCTTGACTAAAGAGGAATGAGCATCTAGCTGGAAGATGGAGAGACCAATGGGACGGCAAATCCTACACAAAGAAGGAAGGTAGAAGAGGAGGCAGAGTTAAGGTGTTGGAACGTGGGTGGGGAGAAATCTTTTCATAAGGACCTGCTTCAAGTGACGCCTACTACCAGTTACATTATTTCAAATTATGACAATCAATACAGTGGAAGTAGCACATTCTCTGCACTCATATTGACTCACCATTTCTGACACATTGAACCTCCCCCAACAATTAGGTCTGAACACCAAGAAGGAAAAAATATAGTTACATGATCTATTTCAGTGTCAATACAAAAAAGCACATAAGTTACCCTCTCAGAAAACCCTGCTTTTTTAATCACTATATAAGGTATGTTTTAGTTACTTAATTTTAAACTGAATACAAGAGTGCTTTGAGTGAGGTAGGTTGAGATGGCTCAGACTGCATATGAATGGATTGATAAGATTAATGAGATTGTTGGCCTGATCTTCTGATGACATGGGGGCCATAGAAAATAGTTTCAACCAAAAGAAAAGTGAGGGAATAAAGATAATTTGGTGAAAAGAGCAAAAAAAAGGCATATGTAATTTAATCAATGTCATTAAATGCTAATGCGAAAAAGATGTAATCATTATAATTTAGATGAAGGGAAGATGAATGGAGAAGTTTAGATGTTTCAGATTCCCACGATGTTCAAATGAGTACTTCAAGTGGTAAAGGCCATAAAAGAAACTGTTTTTTTTGTAAAAGGTGTACATATTACAGAATACAGTGTACTTTTTGGCTGCACAAAATGAGAATGATGTTGGGACAACAAAAAGGTTACAAGACAGAATTAGTTGGATACTGCCTGGCAGAGACTAAAAATGGAGAATAGAGGTTAAAGGTAACTTGACAAAGGTTCAATGCCTGATTTAGTATGTAGTTTAGAAGAGCATGCCATGAGCAGCACCAAACTAATTTGAAATGTTGTGTCAACCTGGTGTAGCCCTACATAGAATTTCAAATTAGACAGTAGAAGTAGCATATGATAGAATTATTTGATCCCACAACCAACTGATTTCATCTAAGCCCCACAGTTCTGCCATTTCTCAACATGAATAGACAATTAAATAACTATTTAAAGAAGGGACCTCATCTGCCAATGATAGAGGAGTCCTGAGCATCAATGTAATGCTGAACCATTTGTTATAACCTTCAACCAGAAGTGCTGAGTGAACGTTTATTTCAGCCTCCTCCTGAGGTACCAGCATCACAGATGCCAATTTTTTAATCAATTAGATTTGCTCCACATGACATTAAGAAATGGCTGAATGCATTGGATACTGCAAAGCCTATGAGCCTTGACTACAGGAATAACTGCATGCTTAGCCAAGATTTTCTATTACAGCAACAATACTAGCATCTATCATCATCTACCTGCAGTGCAGAAAATTGCTCAGAGCGGTCCTGTCCACAAAAAAGAAAAATCAGATAAATCCAAACTGATCAATTGCTGCTCCCTCAGTCTACTCTTGAACATCAGCAAAGTGAGAAAAGGCATAATTGTTATCAAACGGCACTTACCAAGTGATAACCTGTTCACGGATGCTCAATTTGAGTTTCACCTGGACCACTCAGTTCCTGACCTCATTTCATCATTGGTACAAACATGGGTAAAAGAACTCTACTCAATAAGTAGGAGAAAAATAATTATACTTGACAACAAGGCAGCATTTCACCAAGTGTACCATCAAGGTCCACTGGCAAAATTGAAGTTAATGGGAATTGGGGAAAACTTGCTATAGCTTATAGTTATGCTTAATGCAAAAGAAGATGACTGTTGGAGGTCAATCATCTCAGCTGCAGGATATTGCTGCAGCAGATCTATAGGCTCAATATTTTTTAACCAACCTGCACAGACATATTATTACACACCTCTGGAGCAGGTGGGACTTGGACCCAGGCTTTTTGGCTCAGACGGAATGCCATCAAAACAGCCCATCAATTCTACAGGGTAATGTTCTTGGGCAGAAAATGTGTTGCTGGAAAAGCGCAGCAGGTCAGGCAGCATCCAGAGAACAGGAGAATCGACGTTTCGGGCATAAGCCCTTCTTGAAACGTCGATTCTCCTGTTCCCTGGATGCTGCCTGACCTGCTGCGCTTTTCCAGCAACACATTTTCAGCTCTGATCTCCAGCATCTGCAGACCTCACTTTCTCCTCAAAAATGTTCTTGGGCAAACCATCTTTCAGCTGCTTCATCAATGGCCTTCCTTCCATGGTTTGTGTTGTTCTGATAAGCAGCAGGTTATATTCATGTCATAAAAGTAACAGGCAATAACTATCTCCACCAAAAAAATTCTCCCTTTCACACTGAATAGCATTACACTGCTGTATTTCTAACCAGCAACACACTGGGGTTTTCTCATTGACCAGAAACTTAACTGGAGTAGTAATTTAAGTACTGCACAGGTCAACGGTCGGAATTCTGCACCAAATAACTTTCTTCTTGACTCCTATGTGCACCATCTATCCAGTTGAAGGTCAAGTGTGTGAATTCCTGAATTAGTGCAACTCCAGCAAGACTCAAAAAACTAAACACAACCCAGGTCAAAACAGCCATTGGATTAGCAGCCCATTCACCACAGAAACATTCAGTCCTTCCACCACCGGACTATAGTTCCTTCATGGTTGCTAGGTCAAAGAAAACCTGGTTCTCTCTTCTGAACAGCACTCTGGCTGTACCCACAGATGGGTGACAGTGTTTTCACCAAGGTGACTCAGCACCACTTTCTCAAGAGCATTTTAGGGATTAGCAACTAATGCTGACCATATCCCATAAAATAAAAATCAAAATAAAAGTATGAAGGGATGGAGTGGAACAGGAAGAAACAGACTTTGCAATGTTTTCAGAGTCAAAAATAGAACAATATAGATATAAAATGTGAGAGATACAGGACAGAGAATAAATTAAACATGTTTAAACATAGCATTATCAGATTGTGGAATGCAAAATTGGGATTGCAGAATTTTCACAAAGCTACAAAACCTCACTGCTGTGAATTCATTACTGTAAATGTATGTGACTAAAATACAGCTGACTCCAAAACAAATTGGAATTAACACACAACAAACTGGATACACAAGTTGCTATATTGTGTAAATTAATTCCATCCCTAATACTAGACATCTTTTTGCTGTCTTGTAATCAGTTAACCTTACAAATTTGCTGCATCTATTTTGCACCAGTACTTTCATAACAACTGTTTGAGATATTAAGGCATTTATTAGCTTCCTGGGAGCCCTAAATATATTGATGTTTATTTTACAGTATCTTCAATGTGAATAGCACAGGGATTGTAATTTTGTCTGTTTAAAGGATTTGGATTCATTTGTTTTATTATCAGCATTATTTCAACTCCAGTAGAAGGAGTTTATAAGTATTATTGTAATGTGAGATGCAATGTTGTTAATAATTAGGCTGTGTCAACAATCATTTGCAATTGAATAATTTAAAGGCAATCTCTGGGTCTAAGGGAAAGGTTTTTCATATGAATCCAAGTCAGTTCATTATGTGTTCTTGGTCACATTATATAGAATTAAGATGAGGAAAAGGATGACAAAAGTATTTTTGGTCAATGGACAGTGTGCTACACTATTATTTAACAAGAGAGCAATATATTTCAGGCATTTACAGCAACCATTACTACAGTGGAAAGTGACATGATGTTGCCTAGCAATTCATCTAGCAACAGAAATTTTAGATATCACAGAACCTTCAAATAATCCTGATGCTTTGCTGCTTTGTTTGGAAAAAAGGCATACCTACCTGAATATTAACATACATCAGAAGCAAATAGAGGATGTATAACAATGACTAAAACTATTTAACATTAGTATTGGAAAATGAAAATGTTTTATAATCTATACTACAAATATAATATTGGTTATGAAGCATAGCTCCTCATATTGTTTTCATCATTCATTAGATAATTAAAGTAAAATAGTTTATGTTTTAACTTAAGTGCAATCAAATTAGTAGACAGTTTGTGGATAGCCATTATGAAAGTCTTTTTCCTCAGTATTACTCATTTTCAATTGTGAGATCAAATCCAAACAGAACATTAATATAGTACAATGACAACAAGACATAAACGGCTAAATTTTAACATGTGTTGTGTTGAGAGTGAGGGAGAGGAGATGCTGAGGTCCAGGGTACAGGGTACTCACTAGCCTATGGGAAACTTGGAAATATGTTAGTGTGTGTTCCAGAGGCTTTTTAACACAACTACTTCATTTGCATTTTAATTATGACCCTTTTATCCAACCAATGGCAATGATGTGATGACAATATGATACATTTTCAACTTTAGTATATAAAATAATGATCCAAATGTGAAAGGTGAAGGAATTGAAATAGTTATCAGAAAATTGAAAGTACCTTGATTGTGAAAATCAATTCTGGTCCTCTGGCCTTGCCGATTAATAACGTGTCCCCAAATATTCTTTGTTTTTCATGTTCTTGAACATGTTATTACCTTCCAAATCTGGAGCTCAACATTCTCTGAACTACAAGTTTAAATTATTCTAATTTTCATGCAAAAACATTTCTTATCAAAATCACAAATGACAGCGTTCATGATTGTGTCAAAGACAAAGATAAAATCCATTTGCAACTTTTCATTTGCTAGACCACACCATCCTACTCCATTACCAAGGGGTAATTGGATGATACTGCACCCATTTGGTTTCCTTTTTATCATTCCAGTTGTTGCCAAAGAATCACATGTAATAGCTTCTCCACCTGTTCTGGTACAATTACCTCCAGTGTTCCCCGACGATCTGTCCTTGACTCCCTTCCTTTTCTCACCAGCAAGCTGCCCCTTGATGATATAATCTGAAAATACAGCATCAGTTTCCACATGGATACTAAGCACCAGCTCCACCTCAAACAGCTCTGGATTTTTCACCATTCGGGGAATGTGTGAGGACAGAAAACCAGGAAGAGATGAGGTTCCAGTTATTGCACCCAATTCAGTCTCAACAAAATGTGATTGAGAATTTAAGATATATCAAGCGCCAACCTTCGTATTCTCAGAGGATTGTTTATATTCAGTGTAGTACACTGCAGTGAAACCCAGATGTTGGCCCTTGTAGTAAGCTTCCCAATGCATTGCCAGTTCTTCCATTTATAATGCCTCACATACTCTGAACCCACTTACTACTGGAAATTAAAATCCAGGCCATAGAGCTACCCCAGTGTATAAGCAAATCAGTAACAATTCATGATGCAAGGCCTGTTTACACTTTTAAAAAGCATCAGCCGTACTGTTTTTAAATTTAAAAACAAATTCAAATTTTCAAGAAGAAGAAATCAACATTGCCTGCTCAGTGGTTAGCTAAACATGTATAAGATTCCAGTGTATCTATATAGGTTGAATTTGACTCCATCAAATTTTACAATTAAAATGCCTAATAGAATCTGCTCCCTAGCTTCACTTGATGCGGTAACATAAGGGACTTCTTGAAATAAAGGCAGCATTTTGTTTTTCTAAACAAGTGGAATTGTTAGTTCCTGGAACTCCTCGAACTCTTTGCTTTCATGAAGTATTCTTAAGATTAGTTGGCGAATGTATTCCTGAGTAAATTGCCAAATTGGGGATGAAAGAGAAATCCTGTAAATGCAGCCAGAGTAAAGAAGAGTTGACAATTGTGTCACTGTATGCTGAAATCCAGGATGCTCCATGGATGGTCTTTAATGCAAAGAAGTCTGCACATAAACATCAGTAGAGAATTCGCGGGAGATGGTGGCCCAGTTGATCTATATCACATTATCCACTACAAAGACTAAGCCTCTGAATATTTGTGGTGGAGGCCATACAAGTGCAGTTTCTCTTCCAATTCATTTCCTCCATTGAATGAGGAGAGTGGCAGGAACATTGCCTTGCTTTCAAACCAGTCATGACCTATTCAAGGCATGGTGCACTGGCGACTGATATCCATAGTAACTTGAAGTGAATGAGCTTCATAAAAGATTTATGTAATTGTGACTTAGCAGGACTGTTTTCGGGCTGGATGTGATCTGAACATCATACTCCAAAATACAACATCATTGACCACTTCTGGGCTGATTATATACACAGTACAAATAGGTCTGCAGTAATAATCACCTGCTCACCCTAAAAGCTCCTTTTCTTCCTTAATTACAGGCAATGGGAGGCTCAATGAGAGGCATTGCTTGCATATGTAAATTATTTCTTCAACAAGAGCATTGTCTAACTCTCAGAGAGTTTGATTTGGTTTAACCAGGGGCTCCGGCAGTACCTATAGTAACCTAAATGCTCTCCAAACTGAGTTAAGGGAACCCAACAGAGACTAGAAATTCAATCAGGAGCCTTCTAAAACATGCAGTTCATGTTGTATGCACAGAATGAACTACAACACAATCATATTTTCACTTCTTGTGAGATTTCTACTACTAATGTTTGGCTATGATAAACAGAAAGCTCCCATCATTAATTTTTTTTTGTGTTGCTCACTTGATTTAAAATCAGACTTATTTGTGTATATTTCATTGTATGTTACAAAGGAATAACATAGCCTCTGTCATATGTAGTGAAAAGAATAATTATAATAGCAGGTTATGAGGTGGTGTGAAGTCATCCAAGGAGTCTTTTATAACATGAACCAGCAGAATGAAATACTGCCAATAATAAATATAAATGCTGCCCAAAGTTGTCACTATTTTCTGCCAATTTAGCAAGTCCCTTAATATAGTAAAAAAATTTATAGATATTTTCATTCATGCACTATATAAACCATTTTAAAATGGCTGTGTTTTAAAAACATTATTTATGGACTATGGCCACCATCTATTTCAATCTGTAAGTCCCTTTGAGAAGGTTGTGGCGAGCTGTCTCTTGAATCATTGTAGTCCAGTCAGTTGACCCACAATGCATATGGAGGGTGTTCCAGAATTTTGCCCAGGTGACACTGAAGGAATGGTGATATATTTCCAAGTCAAGATGGTGAGTGACTTGGTGGAGGATTGTAGTTAGTGGTGTTCCCAATTATCTGCTGCTTGTATCCTTCTATATGATTGTGGTCATGTGTTTGGAGGTGCTGTCTAAATATTTTGGGTGAATTTCTGCAGTGCATCTTGTAAATCATATACTCTCCTGCTACTGTGTGATGGTCATGGAGTAACTCATGTTTGTTCATGTGGTGTCAATTAGGTGAGCTGCTTTATCTTTGACCCCAGCCCCTTGGACGATGTTGAAGCTGCATTCATCCAAGTAAGTGGGGAGTATTCCATCACACTCCTGACTTGTGCCTTGTAAAGGGTGGATAGGTTCTGGGGAGTCAGGAAGTGAGTTAATCGCCGCAGAATTCCTAGCCTCTCTGACCTGGTCTTTTAGCTAGTGTGTTTAAATGGCCAGTCCATTTCAGTTTCTGGTCAGTGGTAACCACGAAGATGTTCATCATGGGGGATTCAGTGATGGTAATGTCATTGATGTCGAGGGGAAGTAGTTAGATTGTTTCTTATTGGAGATAGTCATAGCCTGGCATTTGTGTGACATGCATGTAATCTGTCACTTGTCAGTACAGCCTGGATATCTTCCAGACCATATAGCATTTGGACATGGACTGCCTGAGGAATCTTGAATGGCACTAAATAAATATGCAGACAGCAGTAAATATCCCCACTTCGGATTTTTAGGATTGAGGAAAGGTCAATGAGGAAACAACTATAAACACTGAGGCTCCTGAATCTTCTTCACCATAATAATTTCTGTGTTCAGGCTTTTAGTTATAATTATATTCTAGACGTGATCACATTATTGGAAATTGGTCTGTATATTTAAGGGAATCTGTACATTTACTGTCAGTCTCAGGCAGGTGCCCTTCTCCTGCTAGAATAGTAGGTTTAAATAGAAAATCGATATAGGGCATCGGCAAATATATTACCCCATCAAATTCAATTACTCACCCACCTGCTTTACACCAGGTTGGTGGGGTTAAAATCCCCCTTTATGTTTCAAAAGCCTAACAAGTCCTTGGAATCGGAAATTATTAATACCTATCTCCCTATTCAGAATATTTGTACTGCATCAGCAGCACCATTGATGAAAAAGCAATTGACTCATCCTTCAGAATAATTAAAAATGACGGTTACTATTGTACATAATGCCTGTGCAGTCTCTTTAACTTATGAAGAGTTTAGACACAGGTAAACAACATCTAGTGTGGGTCATTTAAGGCAAGTAGTGTTGTTGCCTTTTTTTTGCATTTTGTCTGATATTTCAGTACAAACATAGATAACTCTTCAAAGTGAAGCAGTTTGTATCTTTCCAGTATATTATCTGTCATGGTGGGTCTTTTGTTTGACAATTATTCGTGTTGTATTAAGCATTTTTGCACTGAAGTACAATAAATTACATTATCTGGATTGATTATAAAGGTCTTCTTGCTCTGTTTTGCAGTCACAAAATGTTATTTGCTCTAATTATGAATTTAGAATTGTACAAAAAAAGTGCAAAGACATTCAACTTACCACATAGGTACGGAACATACATTATTACGGAGCAAAAGGTAACAGATGAAAGGGTGATACTGAGTGTATTGGAGGTGAGCGGAAAAAAGGCAAAAAATCAACTTGGAGTAAATTACTATCTGAAATTAAAACAAAATAAGTTTGTGCTGCCTGAATCGATTTTCAAACAGACTTAGAAATGTAGTGCCAACTCACGAGGCTTAATTTTACAAAAATGTTAGCTTCTATTTTTGAGTTGCAGAGAGGATTTTGATAGCCCACCATCCATAGCATATGCTTCAACCTGTTCTGTTGAGTGGAACTGAGCATTGAGTAACCGAGCCTTCCTTGAAGGGACTGTTCTGGGAAAGAATAAAAATAACAGTAACCTGATTTGTCTGCAAAAAGTCATGTGTCTTCAAGCCTTCTGTCCATACCTCCACCCACATCTTTCTAGGATTTCCTTCCCAACATCTAGAAACCCACTTCCTGATTTATTCCATAGTGAAGTTGCTAAGTTTCACACCTAATTGGCAAGCTGCTTGTCAGTGGCAGTGCATATGCTGACAGCTCTTCCAGTGCATTCAAATAAGATCTGCTCGTTAAAATAGTTTAGGTGCTATTGGGGAGCTGCATCCACTAAGCTATGTACATCCAAACTGAAAATTGGCTTCATTGCTGTAGAGCATCACAAAATGTGTTAAACTGAGCGAAATATAAGGACAAGCAAGACACTATTCAGGACAAAGCTTTTAAGGAGGTTTGGATTGGATATTGTTGAATAAGGTAATAGTTTTTAAGAAGTTAATGTTGAAGTTGTATCAGCTCTAATTAATCTGATGATGTCATAGACAGGCCCTAATTTATCTTCCCTCATCCAAAATTTCAACAATTTTGTATCTTATGTATCAAGAATATCATGCTGGAAAAGCATAGCTGGTCAGACAGCACCCGAGGAGCAGGAGAGTCGACGTTTCAAGCATACATTCCTCATTACTATGAAGAATTTATCTTATGAATTCAGATTTCAAAGCTCTATAGTCGCAGTTTTCCATTGATCTTTCTTTTCTATTAATTATTGTTATGTGAGCATCCTTGCCTATGCTTAATTGTCCTATTTCCTTAAACACTGCTATTCATGCTCTGTAGGTACACCCATCAATCTATAATGATTATTAATGAAATAATTTACAGATTCCCATGGATGCTGAATAATCCTGTTAAATTTTGCTCTTTCAGAAATTTTATTGGCTGTCGAAGTAAAATAATTGTCAATAGCTTAAAGAACTTTTTAAAAAATTCTGTACCTTTTATAAATTGTTGACTTATAATGTCATCTACTATAGGTCCTATTGATTACAATTGTGTATTTATTTGTTCAGCTTGTGCCTTAGTATTTAAGATCTAAGTAATTCTATATTCTAAGAAATGTTTTATCCTAAATATCCAATGCTGTGTTCTAGTTGACCCATCTCTATGTTGTATACTTATAATATTTGTGGTAGTATTTGTTCTTTTGCCATGTCTTCTGAATGGGATTATTTGTCTTCTTTTAAAGTAGTCTTAAATTCTCCAGTGGCTGAATGCTACTATGTTTTAGATTTAAAGTATTTAAGTCAATGCTGTTGTAATCTTCTTTGGAAAACTTCTACTTCTGCAAATATTAACACTGTTTATTTTCTCAGTTTCACAAGTTTTTAAACTGTTTAGTATAGCAACACTACATTATTTTCTTTAAATAAACCCTCCAATTCTGGATTATAGAAGTGCTGTTTCATTTTACTCCCTTTAAATCTCTAAACTATGTTAAATAGTAATGCTTTGTCTTTGCACTGCTTAATGAAGCTCTTTGCAGCTTCTTTTGCTGTCAAAATGGTGATTCTTTTGCTTTCTGCAGTTTGATGGGGTTTTTCCCATGTCTTTCAGTCAAGATATGGTTTTCTTGGTATTCTGCAGGCAAAATGGATGATTTCCTGCCAATCATGGCCCAATGCATAGTACACTTCCCCTTCCATGATTTTCTAATGAAACTTTATGGCTGTAGCCTGAAAAATCTTCCTGTCAAACTTATCCAGTAATGGTCCATTTTTTCACATTAAATGTACCCACGACATCTCCAATGCTGTAGCCTTGGTATAAATCAACTTTATGGCCTTGATTTCATTACTGTAGCCATGCTTCATGGTGCACTTTCGCTATGGAAGTGATGCTTGTTGAGTGGTAAGCGCTCCTTTCCTAATTCCTACTTTCTCCAGTTTGGTCCTTTTTGCTCTTTAAATTAAAGGTTTTCCCCTTGCCAAACTGAGACTTTTAATCTTACTTCAGAGTGCTGAAGTGGTCATTTCCCAGCTGAACGAAGATTACAACTGCCTTACAGATCCAGCTTCTCGAAGGACTTCACAACTGCCAAGTATGAGGAGCTCACACTGTTCCTTCAGCACACTTTACCAGGTCTGAGGTGAAGGTTTTAGCTTGGAATACTGCTTCTGCTTTGTTGTTTCCTTCACAGGAACTGCTGCTGACTGCTTATTGCTTCAAGTGCTTACTCTGACTCTCTGAATATTCTTAAAGTAGTAAAGCATTTAAAGCAATAAACTCACTTATGTTCTGAAATGGTTTTCTTCTAAGTCTTGTGACTGTTTTCCATTGCTGTTATCTTGTGACATTTAAGCAACAATGGCCACTATTGATCACAAGGATGTAGTCAGGGTCGGAAGGTTTGAGCTATAGGGAAGAGGCTGAATAGGTGGGGCTAGTTTCCCTGGAGCATTGGAGGTTGAGGGGTGACCTTATAGAGGATTATGGGTCATGGATAGGGTGAATTGTCAAAGTCTTTTCCCCAGGGTCAGGGAGTACATAACTAGAGGGCATAGTTTTCAGGTGAGAGGGGAAAGATATAAAAGAGAACTAAAGGCCAACGCCTTCACACAGACGGTGAAACATGTATGGAATGAGATATCAGTAGAAGTGGTGGAGACTGGTACAATTACAACATTTAAATGGCATTTGGATGGGTATCTGAATAGGAAGGGTTTAGAGGGATATGGGACAAATACTGGCAAATGGGACTAGATTAATTTAGGATATCTGATTGGCATAGACGAGTTTGACCAATGAGTGTGTTTCCGTGCATTCCATGGTTCTATGAGAGCTTCACAAATGTGCTTTACAAGCAACTACAACCTGCTAATAGCTGGGATAAAAAAGTTGCCATTATTCTTCCTTTCTACTCCATTACAAACAGGACTTCAAGACACCGTAACATTAAGGGCATTTGACTTCATTCAGTCAAACTAGATTTACATTCATAAATCTGATGCTAATACAGCAATACCATATCAAAGTTGGGTATCTTTTCCATTAGGCCATACAACCATGAGGTGTAGATCATTTATCCATTTAATTTGCAATTGTCACAAATTGCCAGATGTTTTCAAACTTTGGCTTTTATTTATTTTAAGGAGAAAGTGAGGTCTGCAGATGCTGGAGATCAGAGCTGGAAATGTGTTGCTGGAAAAGCGCAGCAGGTCAGGCAGCATCCAGGGAACAGGAGAATCGACGTTTCGGGCATAAGCCCTTCTTCAGGATTCCTGAAGAAGGGCTTATGCCCGAAACATCGATTCTCCTGTTCCCTGGATGCTGCCTGACCTGCTGCGCTTTTCCAGCAACACATTTCCAGCTTTTATTTATTTTAACCAATATGTTCAGATGTGCTAAGACATATCTTGCAACTACATGAGACCTGAATTCAGACCTCCTGATTAAGATGTAAGGTATCTACTATGGCAACTTAAGAACCCCAAACAATCCTTATTTCTCTACTGGGTTTGGGGGTCTATTTGCTTAACATTGAGAGAGTGAACTACTCTCTAATGAGTTTTAACAAGAGAAAACACTTGTCATGACAACAAAATTGAGTTTATTGCATGATAGCAATAGGTACAGGTTGTTTGGCTAGTTAGTCATAATTATTATGACTATCAGTAAACATCAATGATACTTCTGTCTCCACCAGGATCTCAAGTTAGGCTTTTTTTCCCAGCCCAATCCTGAATGACACCATCAGATTTAATGTAGCTTATTATAGTCTCTTCTACTAACTCATTCAGAACCATTACCTTATTCAACAGAAATTAGAACAAGTCTCAGCAGTAATGAGGTATGATTGAAGGGTCAGTGATACTACAAGGAGGTGGCTGCAACAGTGCACCTTTTTTCTCAAAGCAACAAGCAAAGAAGTATGAAGGATACCACTGAAGTGCACAAAGGGACACAGGTAGGGAAAAACTGTTCTCCTTATAGGTGAGTAAATAATTAAGCAGCACAGTCTTAATGTAAAGAGCAAGAGATTTTGAGAAACATTTCTTCATTCAGAGACTGGTGGGTACCTGGAACCCAATGCCTAAAAGGGGGTAGAGGTGGAAGACCTAAAGACATTTAAGAAGCATTTCGATGAAGTGCTGGAAAGAACAAAGAACAAAGGAAAATAACAATGCAATAACAAGGAAGAGGCCCTTCGGCCCTCCAAATGGGTTTCAAATAGATTGATGTTTGATGACCATCACAAATATAATGAGCTGAAGGGCCTCTTATCTTGCAGTAAAATGCTGAATCCATAGATTTATTGGATTTGAATTGGACAGAAGCACCAAAAATAAAATCAAATTATGCCTCACAAGCTGAGATTTAATGAAATTGGTCCAGAGATTAAGATAGGTCTGGTAGAAATCGATATATGCTAACTGAGTGAAATAATAAGCAAATACAAGGTCTTGAAAGTGCAAAAAGGCAAGAAAATTTGATCAATAAATGTGATGGAAAAAGGCTTAACATTGTCCTGGTCTTCTGTCCAAATGTTATCCTATTTAATTTAACATTTGCATAAAATCAGCGGTTAAGGTTAGACTGCAGACAATACATGACATCATTTTGCATGAAACTTGCCAATTAAAATTTCTTCTTTAACCCGTTAAATAACAAAACAAGTTTAACCCTGTAAAATGGTTAAAGCAAGGTAACCAAACTTCAGTTACAGTTCACACCTGAATTTTACTTCTGTTAGTTCTATTGTAATAAAATGATTAAAGTTATCTAGAATTGTGATATTGAATGGAGAGATGGATCAAGATGCAATATTATTGACCTGCGTGGAACCTAGCCAACTTAACTCATAGAAAAATCCAATCAGGAGTGAGTAATCACTAAGTTCAAAACTCTTAAAATCCAAAATGTACTATAGCATACAAAATATCCATGACTAGAATGCCTGTTCCTGACTACTCCTTAAATTCAGTTTCTTGTGGTTTCCTTAAACAAGTTGTGCTAGCTTTAATTCAGGTAGTGTGGTATTGCTTGAACAATTACTATTTCCTGTCAAAATACCATAAGTATCTTAATGAACTAGAAATGATTAAGTTGAGAATGGTTGAGAATCAAGCAGGAACTGGGTAATAAGAACTGTTTGCCTGTTTTAATGATTGACTACCCCAACAAGAGTGGGTACAGAGAGGAGAGATGGTTTAAAATTCTTCCTTTAATGTCATGTAAAGATATTCAGGGTATTTTATTGAGTCTGTTGTTGGCTATCATCCAAAACACAATGTTCTTAGAGAAGCCTATTCCGTCATTGGAGTGAAATTTACCTAGGAGCTTAAAACCAGTGTATAAAAGGTTAATTGGCAAGTTTCTGTTAATATTTGTACAAAGTAGATCAGTTCCTAGTTTCTTTGGCATCGGAGTTTGACTTGATTTCCCCCTAGGCATGCTCGACGTGATTTTTCTTTTGAGGGGCAGCTACTTACAATTGAGAGGACTGCACTTCTTACAAAATCTGTAATTATTACGTCTTTACTAATATTTCTGAGGAGTGAAGAGTGTAAACATTCGGGTTCACAGATGACATTATTTACATCCTGTCTGTAGACATTACCTCAAATCCTGTTGGATTTAATAATTGCTGACTGATTAAGACACCGGCTATATAATTACTTTAAGACAGGAGAAAATGTTTATATAATAGTTACAGATCATATAGATTACCATGACAACAATGAATATTAAAACAGCATCACAAAAAGATGGAGTTTGCTGATTATTTTTATTTTCTCTGTTCTGAATGTTTCAATTTTGGGTTGGGAATAACTGTAATTAAGTTATATATTTATCTTTACTAATTTGTTAAGATCTGTTATGTTAAAAAGAAGAGAGTGTAATGTGTTATGTCTCACAACCAGTATGCAATATACCTTTGAAGGACATGAGATAATGTCATTATTGTACCTTTGGCATGTGACATGATTGTATAACGATCTCAGTCTTCATCTTGCTGAGTCCTCTTCGACCATTAGAACATTGGAATTGCACGTGGGCAATTTAACCCTTGCAACCTGCTTTGCCATTTAATATGGCCATGGTTTATCGCATCTTATCTACAACTACACTTTATTGCCTATTCCCCAGAACCATTTAACCTTAACGAAAATCATCTGTCTATCTCTTACTTAGATTTATTCAGCATCCTGGCATCACTGAACTGTGTGGTTGTAAATTCCACAGATTCACGACACTTGAGAAAGTTACTTCTCATCTGTTTTACATTTACCACTCCTTAGCCTAAAACTATGACCTCTCATTCCAGATTGCCCCACAAGGGGAAACATCCACTCTATCTCTACTTTGTCAATCTCCTTTAGCAACTTACATGCCTCAATTTGATCACCTCTTGTTCTTCTAAACTCAAAAGAGAAGAGGCCTAAACTATTCAATCTCTCATCATAAGACAAACTTTTCATCTCTAGAATTAACCTAACAAACCTTCCCTGAACTGCCTCCAATATCATTACATTCTTCATTGCAAGGGGACCAAAACTAGATTCAGTATTCCAGGTGTAGTCTCATCAATGCCTTGTACAGTAGCAACAACACCTCCCTGCTTTTGTACTCCATTCATTTAGCAAAATTCCATTTGTCCCACCCCCATTCCCTTCTATCCCTACACACAAATTTTCTGTGACTCATGCATGAGAACACCCAGATCCAACTGATGCATTTTGAAGTTCTCCTCATTCAGATAATAATTTCCAATTCTTCCAACTAAAACCTTACACTTCTCTATGGTAAACACCATCTGCCAAACTTTACCCCATTCATTGAGGGAGAAATGCCATAATTGATATCCAAATTGCCTAAGACTGATAGCAAGTACTTGTGATTGATCTGACGTAGATACCAGGAGCAGTAACAAAAGTCAAATGATTTTAAGTATTCCATTACCTATATGTTTTTATGTTAAAGGAGCCAGCACAAGTATCGCATTGTAACGCATCATAATGTCTGCACAGTGTTAAGCAGCAGCATTCATTTGAAGGGAACTTCAAGATCTTGCTTGTAGTGCGTTGGAATCTTCATTAAAGACTAGAGAGTCTAGAGCTTAAAGGATTCAGTAGATAACAGCAACAATTTTACTTGAGTAATGTTCTGTAACTTAAACAGCCAAAAGGCAGACTTACCTTCTTTCTACTTAAAGTTCAAGGTCCTTTGAGCTATAAGCACTATATTGTGTCTTTTTTAAAATTAAATTTCAGACTGCTTTCTGACATAAACATTAAGATGCAACAATTCAAATACTTCTTACAAGGCTAAAAGTAAAACTGATCGTTAAAAATCTTCTTCCATGTTCAAAACTAAAATTGACAGCCAAAGATTACTGTTATTTAAATCCAGAGTCCTTACATTTGAAAAGAATTTTAAACTTTAAGAACTAAAAATTAACTTTCTAATTTAGAAAATCTCATCTCTGACCAGTGGGTTGGTTGGTTCTGCCATTTTTATTTCCTGCAATTCAGCAGGAGGCTTGTCTAATGTATTCGTTCCTTATTTAGTGTCAACATCATCTAGTGGCTGAAGACTGTTACTGTAGGCCTGTATCACTGAAAGGCAGCCCCAAAGACAATAGCACTCATTTAAATGGTGAAACATAACTTTTGGAGATGACCAAGCTTTTCATATTGCCAACTTTACACACGAGGTCAAGCTTTTCAAAACAGCGCTCTGCTGAATAACTAAACATGAGAGGCTAATGACTTGTGTCAATAAATAGAACTTATAAAAGGTAGAAGAACTTCTGAAGAAGGGACAGCCTTCTAAATGCAAGCTCACTATACATACACTGACACTGACAGGCCTACTGCATATTTCCAGTGTTTTTAGATTCAGAGCTATTGCATTATTTTGCTTCAATACTTATTATTATTACAGAATCTGCAGCACCGAAGGTGACTATTCAATCCATTGTACTTGTGCCAGATCTTAGAATAAGCTACCTAAATTAATAAAATTCCCCTTTTCATAAGGGCTTAAGAATGAGGAGAAGTAGGAGAACATGCAGCTCCTCAAGTCTTCTCTCCCATTCAATAAGATCGTAGCTGATCTGATCATGGTCTCAACTCCACTTTGTCGTATGAACCCCTAATGTTTGGCTCATGTGTCAATCAAAAATCAGTCTAATCAAGCCTTGAATATACTTAATGACCTTCCCTCCAGTGTTCTCTGGAATAGAGAGTTCCAAAGGAGATCCCTTATTTAAAAAAAAATCATTTCTAGGATGTTGACACCTGGCTGGGCGAGTATTTATTGCTCATCTCTAATTGCCCAAAGGGCAGTTAAAAAAAAACATCCACATTGCTGCAGATCTGGAGTCTCATGTAGGCCAGACCAGGTAAATACAGTAGATTTCCTTCCCTAAATGACATTAGGGAGCTAGATGAGATTTTACACAATTAACAGTGGTTATGACTATGTCAGCTTTTTATTAAATTTGAATTTAACCACCTACCAGCGTGGAATTTGAATACATGTCCACTGAAAATTAGCTTTGGTTTCTGTATTACTAATCAAATTGCATTACTAATAATCCGTGGCCTCTCGCTTATTCTGAGCCAATATCATATCATGTCTACATTTTCCCATATCAACACCCTATTCCTGCTTTCTCCCTATTTTCTTTGATTCCTTTATCCCTAAGAACTGTATTTAATATCTTCTTGAAGCATTTAATGTTTGGCCACAACTGGCAGGGAATTCCACAGGCTTATCACTCTCTGGATGAAGAAATTTCTCTCATCTCAGGTGTAAATAGCCTACTCTGTGTCCTTAAAACTGTGACCCCTGATTCTGGATTCCTCAGGTCATCCTTCCTGCATTTACAGGTCTCGACTGTGGGAATTTTACAGGCTTCTATGAGATCATCCTCATTCTTCTAAACTCCAGTGAGAATAGTCCTAACCAATCCAACCTCTCTTAATATATTTGTCCCACCATTTCAAGAATTGGTTTCGTAAACCTTTGTTTCATTCCTTCCAGAGCCAGAATATCCTTACTCAGATAGGAAGACCAAAACTGGATGCAATACTCCAGTTGTGGCTTCACCAAATCCCTGTACAATTTCAGCAAGACATCTCTACTCTTGCACTGAAATCCACTCACCATGAAGGCCAACATACCATTTACCTTCTTCAACACTTGCTGCACCTACAAGTTTACTTTCGCTGACTCGCAAGAACATAGAGGTCTCCATGTGCCGATCCATTTCTCAATGTATCACCATTCAGATAATGATCTGCTTCTCTGGGTTTTGTTACCAAAGTGGATAAATTCACATTTGTCCATATTTACTTCATCTGTCATGCATTTGCCCACTCACTCAATTTGTTCAAATCACATGCTGCATCCTCCTCAAAGTTCACTCTCTCACCTAGCTTTCTGTTGCCTACAAGCCTGGAGATACAATGAATAGTTGAGGTCCAAACACTGATCCCTGCAGTACCCCACTATTCACTGTCTGCCACTCAAAAAAGGGACCTCATTACTATTAAAACCTGAGATTGCTGGAGAAACTTTCCAGCTCAAGCAGATTCTGTGGACAGCACAACAGAATTAACATTTTGAGCCCAGTGATCCTTGCATTCATACCTGACTCATAGGAAGACGGTGGCGGTTGTTGAAGGTCAGTCATCTCCGCTCCAGAACGTCTATGCGGGAATTCCTCAGGGTTGTCTCCTAGGGCAAACCATCTTCACCTACTTCATTAACGACCTTCTCTCCTTCATAAGCTCAGAAATGGGATGTTCAGCCTAATGATTGCACTGTGTTAAGCGCCATTTGCAATTCATCAGATACTGAAGCAGTCCATGTTCAAATGCAACAAGACCTGGACAATATCCAGGTTTAGGCCGACAAGCAGCAAGAAACATTTCTGCCACATAAATGCCAGGCAATGACTATAACCAATAAGAGGCAATCTAACCACCACCTTTTGCATTCAATGGGGTTACCATCAGTGAATTCCCCACTATCAATGTCCTATGGATGCTGTTGACCAGAAACTCAACTAGACTTGCTACATAAATACAGTGGCTACAAGAGCAAGCTGGGAATCTGCAGCAAATAACTCATCACCTGACTACCTAAAGCCTGTCCATCATCTACAGGGCACAAGTCAGGGGTATGATAGAACACTCCCACTTGCCTGGATGGGTCCAGCTCCAACAACACTCAAGAAGCTTGACACCATCCAGGACAAAGCAAACCAATTGATTGCCCCTACAACCACTCCCTCCAATATGATTCTCAGTAACAGCAATGTGTTCTATCTACAAGATGCACTGCAGAAATTCACCAAAGATCCTCAGACAACACCTTCCAAACTCACAATCACTTCAATCTAGAAGGACAGGGCAACATATATATGAGGACACCACTACTTAAAATTCTCTTCAAGTCACTCACCAACCTAATGTGGAAATATATTGCCATTCCTTCTCTGTCACTGGGTCAAAATCCTGGAATTCCCTCCTTAAGCACATTGTGGGTCAACCTACAGCACATGGACTGCAGCAGTTCAAAAGGCAGCTCAGCAGTTCTTAAGAGCAACTAAGGACGGGTAATAAATATTGGTCCAGCATGTAAGAAGAGAACAAAAATACTTTAGATTTCTGTCAGACGACTCTGAAGTAGACAGGCAGGAGGCTGGAAAAACGCAGTAAGCCAGGCAGCATCAGGAGGTGAAGTTGACATTTCAAGTGTAACCCTTCTTCAGGACTGGGGGGTGGGTGTGGAGGTAGCTACAGATAAAGGAGGTGGCGGATGCAGGGTGGTGAATTGGGGATAGGTGAAGTCAGGTAGAGGGTATTACCTGGTTGGTCAATGGGAGGAATGAATCTGGTTGGTGGCTGGGAAGATTCGAAGGGATGGGGAGCGGCTGAGAGGGAGTAAGGGAAATGGGGAGGGAAGTTATTTGAAATTGGAAAACTCAGTGTTGAGTCGTCCGAGCTGTAGGCTGCTTAGGTGGAAGGTGAGGTGTTGTTCCTTCAATTTGTGGTTTGGTTCATTGTGACAATGGGGGAGGCCAAGGATGGTCATGTTGGAAAGGGAGTGGGAAGGGGGAATTAAAATGGGTGGTGATTGGGAGGTCCGGTCATCCCCTGCGGGCCTGGCTGAGATGCATGGCAAACCATTGCCCAAGTTTGTGTTTGGCTCCTTCAGAAATGCAGAGCCATATTTAAAATCTGACAGGTCCTTAATCATGGAGGATAATATCAATTGGTGGAGGATAACCAGAGGAAGGTAAACCACACCACTTCATTCACAGCAGTTGTGATTCAAAGATTCAACATCACAGGCAGACACCATAACAACACTTATGAAAGGTTAAGTACTCACATATGTTAAATTCGAGTTTAGGATGCCAGACGGGTATGGTTAGGGTGGAAGAATGTACATTTTCAGGAAAGTAGGTTGCCAGGGGCAGGTAAGATTAGAGTGGTGCTAGAAAAGCACAGCAGGTCAGGCAGCATCCAAGGAGCAGGAAAGTCAACATTTCGGGCAGGACCCCTTCATCATGAAAGTTTGCCAAGTAAGAAGAGTGCTAGGTACATATGGTACAGGGGCAAGAAGGAGGGGCAGGTAAGTAATGAAGTGTTTAGTAGGTTATGCTGGGATATCAATCAGGTCACTAGCAAGCAATGCCCAACTCCCAAATCCCATGAATGAATTAAACAAAATCAGGGATGTGGGATTCAGGGGCATGGCCAACATGTATTACCCATCCCTAAGTGCCCTTGAGAAGGTGGTGGTGAGGTGCCTTCATGAACTGCTGCAGACCATAGTGTAGGTACACCCACAATGCTTTACAAGAGGGCTTTCCAGGATATTGACCTGATGACAGTGAAGGAATGGTATTAAATTGTCAAGTCTTCATGGCGTGTGATTGACCTTCAACATAGTACAACACTTCTAGCTTCAGAAGGAGAATTAAAACATTTTCCAAGGAAAGAACAAAGGGGAGAGAATTACTTCATATAGTAAGGGTTGTCTGTCATAGCCCAAAATTGAAGAGAGTCATAGTGAAAAGAAGCATAATTAGAAATGGAAACCAGATGTGAGAGCTCTACTCCCTTCAAAGTTTACATATCCTTTCACTTGAACAGGAAAATTTGAACTGATTTTCACCTGTATTAAAGTGATAGTATAACAAGCAACTTCTTTGCCTCCTGATAACTCTTGCTGACCCAGAGAGTGCTGAGATTGGGGTGATTCATCAATGCTGTGGGTTGCACAATGCACTGTAGTTAATGTTAGTGGGACATGCAACGTAAAACATAGAACATAGAACGTTTCAACGCAGTACAGGCCCTTCAGCCTTTGATGTTGCACCAACCTGTGAAATTAATCTGAAGCCCATCTAACCTACATCATTCCATTATTAGCCATATGTCTATTCAATGCCCATTTAAATGCCCTTAACGTCGGTGAGTCTACTCCTGTTGTAGACAGGCCGTTTCACGCCCCTACTACTCTGAGTAAAGAAACTATCTCTGACATATGTCCTAAATCTATCACCCTTCAATTTCAAGCTCTATCCCCTCATGTTAGCCTTCGCCATCTGAGGAAAAAGGCTCCCACTATCCACCCTAACTAACGCTCTGATTATCTTATATGCCTGGATTAAGTCACCTCTCAACTTTCTTCTCTCCAGTGAAAACAGCCTCAGTTCCCTCAGCCTTTCCTCATAAAACCTACCTTCCATACCAAGCAACATCCTAGTAAATCTGCTCTGAACCCTTTCCAAAGCTTCTACATCCTTCCTATAATGCGGTGATCAGAACTGTATCCAGTTGTGGCCTTACTAGTGTATTGTACAGCTGAAGCATGACCTCAAGGCTCCAAAACTCAATCCTCCTATCAATAAAGGCTTTCTTAACAACCCTATCAACCTGGGTGGCAACTTTCAGGGATTTGCAAATGGACACCAAGATCTTTCTGTTCATCGACATTGCCAAGAATTTTACCATTAGCCCAGTACTCTGCATTCCTGCTTTTTCTTCCAAAGTGGACGACCTCACTTTTCCACATTAAACTCCACTTGCCACTTCTCAGCCCAGCTCTGCATCTTATCTATGTCCTTCTGTAACTCACAACATCCTTTGGTACTATCTACAACTCTGCCTACCTTAGTGTCATTCGCAAATTTGTTAAACCATCCTTCTACGTCCACATCCAGATCATTTATAAAAATGGGAAACATCACTGGTAACTGCATTCCAGGGTGAACATTTCCCACCAATCACCACCCTCTGTCTTCTTTCAACTAGGCAAATTCTGATCCAAATCGCTAAATCACCTTCAATCCCGAAACTCTGTATTTAGTGCAATAGCCTATCATGTGGAACTTTATCAAATGCCTTACTGAAGTCCATATACACCACATCAACCGCTTTACCTTCATCCATGTGTTTTGTCACCTTCTAAAAGGACTCAATAAGGTTAGTTACGCATGACCTACCCTTCACAAAACCACGTTGACTATCAAAATTATTCCTTTCCAGATGATTGTAAATCGTATCTCTTACAACCTTTTACAACACTTTACCCACAATTGACGTAAAGCTTACTGGCCTATAATTACCAGGACTGCCTCTACTCCCTTTCTTGAACAAGAGGACAACATTTACTATCCTCCAGTCTTCGGGCATTACTCTCATTGACAATGATGATATAAAGATCAAAGCCAAAGGCTCTACAATCTCCTCCCTGGCTTTCCAGAGAATCTGAAGATAAATCCCATCCTGCCCAGGGGTCTTATTTTCAAATCTTCCAAAATTTCTAAAATCTCCTTGTTGCCAACTGCAATCCCATCCAACCTAATAGCTTGTATTCTCACTGACATAGTATTCACGTTGGAAAAGGACAAATGAAAAATATTTATTAAGTGCTTCCCCATATCCTCAGATTCCACACAAAACTTACCACTACTATCTTTGATTAGCTCTAATCTTACTCTAGTCATTCTTTTATTCCTGATATACCTGTAGAAGGCCTTAGGGTTTTCCTTGATCCTATCTGCCAACAACTTCTCATTTTCCCTCCTGGCTCTTCTTAGCCCTCTCTTTAGCTCTTTTCTGGCTAACTTAAAACTTTTAGTCCCCTAACTGAGCCATCTCATCTTATTTTAACATAAGCCTTCTTCTTCCTCTTGACAAGAGAATCAACTTCTTTAGTAAACCATGGCTCCCTCGCTCGACAACTATCTCCCTGCCGGATAGGTATATACTTATCAAGGACCCGCAGTAGCTGTTTCTTGAATAAGCTCCACATTTCAAGTGCGTCCATCCCCTGCAGTTTCCTTCCCCATCCTATGCATCCTAAATCTTGCCTAATCGCATCATAATTGCCTTTCCCCCAGTTATACCCCTTTCCCTGCAGTATATACCTATTCCTTTCCATCACTAAAGTAAACATAAATAATTGTTGTCACTATTGTCAAAGTGATCACCTACCTCCAAATCTAGCACCTGGCTGGGTTCATTCGCCAGTACCGAATGATCCTGGCATTGAAGTACACACATTTCAAACCAACATTCTGATTGCCGGTGCCCTCTCACAACCTTGTAAACCTTTCCCTGATCTCACTACCCTCAACCTCCTGTACACTGGAATTACAATTCCAGTTCCTATCCCCCTGCTGCATTAGTTTAACCTCCACTCACTGCTTCCCCCCACCCCCACGAAGGTCATTAGCAAATTTCCAGGATATTGGTACCCCTCTGGTTCAGGTGAAGACCATCCTGTTTGTAGAGGTTCCACCTTCCCCAGAAATAGATCTATTTATCCAAGAATCCAAAACACTCTCTCCTGCACCATCTCTGCAGCCAGGTGTTCAGCTCTGTTGTCTCCCTGTTCCTTGCTTCACTAGCACGTAGCACTGGCAACAAACCGGAGATAACAACTCTGTTTGTTCTAGCTTTAAGCTTCCACCCAAGCTCGCTGAATTTCTGCCTTAGATCCCCACCTTTCCTCCTACCTCTGTCGTTGGTGCCTATGTAGACAATGACTTGGGCTGCTCCCCCTCCCCCTCAAGAATCCCAAAAACATGATCAGAGATATCATGAACCCTGGCATCTGGGAGGCAACACACCAACTGTGGGTTTCTCTAATTTTCACAATCTGTCCCCCTAACTTTATCCCCCAGTGACAAAAGCTCTGCTCCACTTCACCCATTCCTTCTGAGCAATAGGGACTGACTCTGCCCCAACAGAATCAAAAACTGTATACTTGTTGTTGTGCGGAACCACCACAGAACATCCCAGCACTGCCTGCTGGTTCCCTTTCCCACCCCTGACGGTAACCCATCTACTTTCTTCATGCGGCTGTGGAGTAACTAACTTCCTCTAACTCATTTCAATAACCTCCTTGCCTCCCGAATGAGCCGAAGTTCATCCAGCTCCAGTTCCCTAACAGGGTTCTTGAGGAGCTGGAGTTGGGTGCACTTCCCACAACTCAGGTCAGCAGGGACACCAGAGGTGACCCTTGCCTCCCACATACTGCAGGAGGAACATTCAACGGCTTTAACCTCCATTCCCACTATTCTAAATTCCCAAAATACACCGCTGAAAAAAATGAAACACAAAATAAATCACTGGTCACCTTACCAACCGACACACCGAACATTTTCTTTCGATAGAACAGGAGGATGGGTGGGAGACAATACCCAAGTAGTGTTTCGGGTAAAGCAACCATCCAAATATGTAACCTTGTGACCTGTCTGACCACCTTCAGGAACTGAACAACGCCCAAACTGAAAATAAGTAATTTGAAGTATATACTCACATATCCCGACATGTAACACTTGTGACATGAGGAAAAATAATTCTTTTAAAGTGCCATTGGAACGTATAAAGTATTCTGGCTCAAAATATGAACACATTAATTTATAGAAATGTGTAATTTAAATTAAGGAGAAATAATATGAATGAATTGTTCCAGTATGTGCATTAAATATAACACATTTTCATACTTTTACTGACCATAAGGATTTTCTGTTTACAATACAAACTACTTGTGAACTGAATTCAAAGTTGAACATTTGACTGACAGCTGATGAGTCAGACAGGCCAAAACACAAATGTCAGTCTGTCACTGAAGACCATTAGGTCTGGAGATTTCAGCTGCAGTCCAATTCCCAGAGGAGAATATGACACACAATTCGTCTGAATGTTATAGATTTCCTGAATTGATAAAATGAAAAATAAAGCCTTCTCATAACTGAAAAAGTGTGTGACACTTTTCTAAGACTAGACATGAATCTTTTTGTCAGAATGGTAAGATAGAGCCCACCTGCTACCATTCAGTGGAGTGGGCCCAATTCTGTTTTCTAAAAGTGCTGACCTTTAAGCTTACTTGCTATAATATGTACAACTGCTGCTTGTTAGTTAAACAAAGCATACTTTAAAAAGATTTCACCACTGAAAATGAAGTGTCAGTGAAAATGACTACAGATTAGTGCTGCAAATTGACCTTGTTATGTTGGAAATATTGTCCAAAACTCAAAATCATGAAATTTCCAAAAACAAAATATTGTTCTTTAATGCTTGCTTGAGCATCCAGCTTAATCACATTGTTTCATGTAAAGGCTAAGTGATCCAAACCTTAAGATAAATGAATTTTTGATTGTAATCATAAACCCAGTTACCCATACTTGAGAAGCTATGTTTCTAATTAATGATAATATATGTTTAAACCTTAATTATAATATGAAAAGAGATGAACATGGAACAAAATTAGGCCATTTGGCTCTTTGAGCCATTCAATAAGAGCATCAGTGATCTGATTTTAACCTGAACTCTACATTCTTGAATACCCTCAATCATCTTTGGTAGTCAAGAATCTCTCGACCTTCGCCTTAAAAATATTTAAAGACTCTGCATCCATTGAGGAAAGGAATGCCAAATATTCATAATCCTGAGAGGGGTTGATCAGTCAGTGCAGGCTCAATGCACCAAATGACTTTCTTCTGATCCTATTTTCTCTGTGTCTATGTAATACCATTTGATTTTATTTTGTTAAAAGTATGTTGACAGCCTCTTGGTGGATATATTCAGTGATTGACCAGGGGAACAAACACTCCTCATCTTTGCCTCAAATGGGTGACCTTTTTTTTTTAAACTGTGACTCGTGGTTCTAGATTCTTATACAAGAGAAAATATCCTTTCAACATCCACCCAGTAAAGATTCCCTAGGATCTTACACAGCACCAGATTATCGTCCAACAGGTTTATTTGGAACCATAAGCTTTTGGAGCGCTGCTTCTTCATCAGGTGGCTCAACACCAGCACCTTCAAGTCATGCTTCACTTAAGTCACCTCTGACTCTGCTAAACTCCAGACGATACAAGCCTAACCCGTCTAGCATTTCCTCACAAGGCAATCTGCTCATTCCAGGGATGAGTCTACAACATGTAAATTGTGCAAAAACTTGTGATGCAGAGGAAGTATAAATCACCATAAGTTGCCGGCTGATTTGCCTTTCTCTAGTGTAACCTCATGAACATGATAACGCATACTCAACCACCCTGTTCATGAGCTTGATGCACTTGAGCATGAATTGCCAAGTAAATTTGCCTTGGTAAGTTAGGACTGTACTTAACAGGAACATTTTAGTGAGCAGATTTATGTTCCTGGAACATCAATCATCCTCTCAAATTCAAAAGAGTTAGATTTTCACTGTAGAATCTCATTCCCTTTGCTAGTAAATTGATGTTAGTGATTTTAAGCTTTTTAAATTTGAAATAACAAAGCTTTTTTATACTTTGCCTATCCCTTTTATTTCTCCCAGTCCATTCTTCCTTATTGTTTCCATTCTTTTTGGTGAAGTTGTAACTTTAAAGCCTAATTTTGTTTAGCAGTAGTGTGCAGTGAAAAATGTTCAAATTAACAATGTCTTGTGAAGTTGGTTTCAACCCGATGGCCTCCATATTTTCTTAAACAGCTTTTGGATACACACAAGTAACCCTAATGGGAGAGACCAATTACCAATTTAAATGTGTCAACAGGTAATTAGCAAGATCAGCCATGATCTTATTGAACAGCGGAGCAGATTTGAAGGACCAAGTGGCCTACTCTTGTTTTTTGTAGACAAGCAAGAGGCTGGAAGAACACAGCAAGCCAGGCAGTATCAGAAGGTGGAGAAGTCAATGTTTCAGTTTTCAGGACTGAAGAAGGGTTGTACCCGAAACATTGACTTCTCCACCTCCTGATCCTGCCTGAATTGCTGTGTTCTTCCAGCCTCCTGCTTGTCTCCCTTGGATTCCAGCATCTGCTGTTTGTTTTCCTCTCTTTGCCTCTACTCTTCTTTTTTGTTCATATGTTTCTAAAAGAAAGACTTGCATTTATACCCTGTACTATTCATGACCACGAGACAAGCATTTTACAGCTAATGGATTATTTTTAAAAATGTATTTACTATTGTAAAGTAGAAAATTCAGGAGCCAAGTTTTGTACACAGTAAAACTCCTGCAAACAGCAATGTGATAAATAATCAGATAATTTGTTGAGATGTTAATCGAGGTCTAAACATTGGCTAGAACACTTTATACAAGAATAACCACTCTGCTCTTCTTCAAAGGAATACAATGGGGTTTTTTAAATCCACCTGAGTGAGCAGACATCACATCCAAAAGATGTATCAACAGAGAATGCTACCCTCCCTCAGAACTGATGTTTGATGTTTATTCTCTGATGCTGGAGTGAATTCTGTGACTCAGAGCCATTAAGAACAACTTCAGTGGTGGATTTGTGAATTGACTGTGCATGCATAGGTTTCCTAGGCTTCAGTGAAAACAACATAATGAAACAGTGGAATTAGCAGGCTAAGGAGCCTCCGTGATTGTCTGGTTTCTTTGGTACTTTGTGATTCCCCTTACTGTCAATGATGTGTCCTCAATATTCAGTCGGGTTCTGGAAGAAATCAGTCAAGGGCAATGGATATTTATCTGGACACAACACTGCATTAACAGCAACTTTGAAATCACTGCTGATTCAAACTGATCCATCGTGTCTGAAAATGAGTATGATTGGGGTTGCCCAGTCACAGGTCATTAATAGTTTGAGTACACCAGTATTAGTTCTCTACACCCGGACAGATGGCTTATGGAATGGTGCATGCCCTCAAATGTCTGGGTTAACTATCAATTTGAGTTTAACCCAGACTCTCTCCATTTTTCCAAAGGTGTCTTCAAAAACAATGATGTTCATTTAAGATGTCTTGTCAACTTGTTTTAGAGTTGACCAATTTCTTCACAGACCACCTGGTTTAATTTTAGTTTCTGTAGCTACAAATGCCCCATAAGGCCTGGTAGTTTCCTTTGACAATGTAAACGGGTAACTCAATGTCCTAGTTCCATGGTTATACCATTACCATTACCTCCCCTTTTAAGGTTACTATTTGCTCTATGGATATCCTGAGAGTGATGTCAGTGTACTTGTACTGCAGATGCCTTAGATTTTGCTCATAAATTGTTTCAGAAATACGTGAAACTGCCACCCTGCTGTCTACCTTCATGGGTTGTCTATTCAATTTAGGCAGAACCTAAAATCTGTACATTTCACCCTGTAAAGTCAATTTAAATTCCTTGTCAGGGATGTTTGGATCACTTGCAAGATCCACTTATTCCTCCTGGACTACAGCATGAATGTTCTTCCTTGGGTTTTGGCAGGGACATTTCCTGACTGATCTGTTTCCTTCAGCAGGCCCTAATAAAATGGCCCACTTGCTCACACTTCACAAACTGGGCCTTCCTGCACCAGGAGATACTTTTAGTGTCCAGATCGGCCAGACTTGTGGCAGTCCTGCCTCTGCACGGCTCCTGTTCCCTTTGTGTGGTTGCCATTTTATGTGCTGAGATTCTGTGTCGAGCTGTACTGCTCACATGTGCTGCTGGTTTCAAAATTAAGGTTTCTCTCAATCAGTAGCTTCATTAAATAACCTCATTGGCTGCCCACAAATCTATTTCTTAAGGCCTCATCCAAAACATTCCCAAACTCACACTGTTCCACAAGGTGCTTACGGGTCATAGAGTGATACAGCATGGAATCAGACCCTTCAATCCAACTTGTCTATGCCGACCAGACATCCCAAACTGATATAGTCCCATTTCCCAGCATTTGGGCTATTTCTCTCTAAACGCTTCCTATTTATGCACCCATCCAGATGACTTTTAAATATTGCAATTGTACCAGCTTCCAACACTTCCTCTGTCAGCTTGTTCTATACATGCAGCACACACTGCGTGAAAGTGTTACCCTTAAGGTCCTTTCAAATCTTTTCCCTCTCACCTTAAACCTCTGTCCTTCAGCTTTGGACTCCCCTACCCTAGGAAAAAGACCTTGGCTTTTCACCCTATCCTTGCCCCTCATGATTTTATGAATCTTTATAAGATCACCTGTGGTGCTCCAGGGAAAAAAGCCCCAGTGTATTCAGCCTTTCCCTATAGTTCAAACCTTCCAGTCTTAGCAACATCATAATAAATCTTTTGTGTTAACAACATCCTCCTAACAGAATGATTAATTGAGCCACCAATTCTCCTTCCAGTTAATTCCTCCAGTAAAGTTCAAAATTCTCTGTGCTCAGTACAGATTTTGGGACATGATCCTTCAAAAAATCAAAAAAAATCAATCTTTACTCAGAGAGTAGTAAGGGTATGGAATGCTTTGCCTGCATCAGTAGTAGATTCACCAAGTTTAAGTGCATTTAAGTCGTCGTTGGACAGGCAAATGGACATACATGGAATAGTATAGGTGGGATGGGCTTCAGATTAGTATGACAGGGCAGCGCAACTTCAAGGGCCTAAGGGCCTGTACGGGGTTGTAATGTTCTATGTTCTATGTTCTATAACGCCTAGTATGTTTTGATTCCAGGTTTGTCTGGCTGGACAAGGCTTCTGAGCAACTTAGAGGCTTTACTACCTATCTTGCTAAGAAACACAGGTACTACCAAGTCATCTACAATTCTATTTGCTATAATGTGGCCAAGTGGTATTATCATTAGATTGTTAATCCAGAGACATAGGTAATGTTCTGGGTACCTGGGCTCAAATACCACCATGGCAGATGGTGCAATTTGAATTCAATAAGACTTTGGAATTAAGACTGTAATGATGACTATGAATCCATTGCCGATTGTTGGAAAAACTGATCTGGCTCATTGTTGTACTTCAGGGAGGGAAATCGCCACCACTACCTGGTCTGGCCTACATGTGACCCCAGAGCTACAGCTAGGAGACAGTTGTCTCCTAACTGTCCTCTGGCCAATTAAGAATTGGCGATAAATACTGGCCTGGCCAGTGATGCCCTCATCTCATGAATTAATTTAAAAATATATAATAACTAAATCTTTCAGTGTAGGCTTTCCATCCATCCAAATTTTCTTCAAAGTGTCCAATGGCACCAAATTGACTTGGCGTTTCGTTTTTAATTTGAGAGCTGCATAACCAGGTCCCTTTAATATTCAAAACCTTTCGAAAATCAATATTATCTCCTTCGGTTCTCCTCTTGAACCAAATTGTAACAGTCTTTCATTAATTTCTAACTCTTTTCTTTTCTCGTCATCTGTGCCTGAAAGCTCTTTCATGGTGAGCTCCGCAGCCCAAGCTTTCAGATTTCCTCCCATTTAAGGCTTGAATATTCTCATTTTGTTTTTTGAGAATGAGGAATCTGCCGTTGCCCTCCCTCTCTTTGTCCTAAAGGGCCCAAGTCAAGTCCTATTCATCTTCTGTTGATCCAAAGTTGGGGTGCATCAATGAGTGAGAAAGGAATTCTTTTTTCCTTCTCTCTTTTACATAGTGACTGATATTCCCTTGTTGCCAGTTATTCTGCATTAGGCAGCTACTACGCTCTGGTCAGAACTAAAGAACATTGTCTGCAACACAAAAAGGGAGCTTTTGTTTTATAACTGTGTACACTGAACAGGATCAAACCAGTTTCAACAAGCTCTCTGATCAAGCAGATGACTCACTCATGTTATGTGACATACCTCTTAGAGGGACATTGTCCCAACAGAGCGTGCACCAACTATAATGCACAACAAAAGCGTATGGAGGGTGGAAGCAAGAATAGGCCACTGAGTTGAATGATCAGTCATGACTATATTGAATAGTGGAGAAGGCTCGAAAGGGCTGAATGGACCATTCCTCTTATTTTCTAGGTTTTTATCTGTCACAGAATCACAGAATTATTAATCTGCAGAAAGATACCATTTTGTCCATCATGTCCACTGGCTCTCTGAATGTCTCAACAAAGTACCAATATTCTGCAATTTCCCATAACCCTAAATTGTGTTTCACCCAGTCATGATGAAGGGCATTTGCCCGAAATGTTGACTGTCCTGCTCCTCGGATGCTGCCTGACCTGCTGTGCTTTTCCAGCACTATACTCTCCACTAGTGTCTTGTATAAGTTCATTATAATCCTCCTGCTCTTCTACTCAATGCTCCTATTTACAAAGCCTATGACATTAGCAGCTTTATTAACAGCTCTCTCTAACTGTCCTGCCATTTTTACCAACTTATGTTCATATACACCAAGGTCTCTTT
The DNA here is from genome assembly GCF_037043375.1 of Chiloscyllium plagiosum. Taxonomy (NCBI): domain Eukaryota; kingdom Metazoa; phylum Chordata; class Chondrichthyes; order Orectolobiformes; family Hemiscylliidae; genus Chiloscyllium; species Chiloscyllium plagiosum. The sequence goes on along the minus strand of NW_028270142.1, from coordinate 100,779,354 downwards.
GCTCCTATACACAGTTTAGAATGGTACCCTTTTATGCTACCTCTCCATGTTCTTTATTTCAAAAGGTAGCACTTTATCTGCCACCAATTGACGCAATCCACCAACATGTCAATGTCTCACACTGTCCTCTTCACAGTTTACAAATCTCCCAAGTTTTGTGGCATCCACAAACATTGAAATTGTTTCAATTTCACCATCATTTACTGTGAGATTCAAACCCCTTATCTCTAGACCATTCATCTAGGGTTCTGAATTACGAATAAAGGAACCTTGCCACCATGCCATTGCCTCCCTCGGACGTGGGTGAAACTTTGCTCAGTGATATTAAATTTGCATTTTGTCCTCTTACCTGTTAAATTTTACAACATCACCGCGCAAGGCAATAGGTTAAATAATAGTAATGCAAATTAACAAATAGTCATTTGGTCATACAGAACTTGAATATTGCTGAAAAAAGTCATATTTTTTGCTTTTTATCTTTCACTTGCCAATTTGCACAAAGTGCCAAAGTAAATGGAAAACAGCATAAGTCAAAAACCTTTGACAAAATATGTCTTTTCTTCAGCAATTTACTGTAGAATTTTTTTTAAAGAGAATATTCAGCAATCAATAATTTGGAAACATAATTTCTGATCACATTGTCTGTCAAACAGTAAATGAAATTCCAGAAAAAGTAGATAAAACTTAAATTACATAGCTCATGAGTCAGTGATGAGAGGAGTAAAGGGAGCAAAAGCAAATATTGGTAAAGGAAATGTTAAGTATTCACAGTGAATTGGCAAGGCAGTATTCATGCTAATACCTCGAGAGAGTAGAATAAAGTCATGTGTGTGCAAACCAATATGTAGCATGTAGGAGAAGTGGCAGTCTGGAATAATAAATTGTGTAGGAGAGATAGTACTCAAGGTAATTCGAAATCAGAACAGAATAAAGGACTGATTTTGAAGACCAATATGTAAATGTAAATGGTAATGTAGTGTGGAGGAGAGGTGGCAATGTGGAATGATAACACTATGTAGGAGAGAAGACAATAGACAGAGGTGGTGAATTAACATTGAGGAGGCAGGAAAGGACACTGAAGAAGATGAAATTGACATTGAAAAATAAGCAATTTAAAATTTAAAGGGGTATTCACTTAGCATGTTTAAATAGACAGAACAATCCATGTCACTGAACAGTTTTGTTCACAATGTCAGTTTATATTCCAATAAATCAGTTTGGATGATGGGTGAATAATGTGAAGTCAGTTTGGATATGGAGGTAGTGCTGTCCAAGTCATCAGAGTAGTGGACCATTCCTGTGGCAAAGCTCCCTTTCATAATGTCAGAAAGAATATCTTCTTGTGTTGAAAAGTATCCATGTCAACAATTAAAGTCAGCTATAAGAAAGATAAAATCCTCACAAGTAATTCCATTAGACAGGGTATACAGACAGAAAGGGTAGTAGAGAAATAGCTGGAAATGTGTTGCTGGAAAAGCGCAGCAGGTCAGGCAGCATCCAGGGAACAGGAGAATCGACGTTTCGGGCATAAGCCCTTCTTCAGGAAGGGCTTCCTGAAGAAGGGCTTATGCCCGAAACGTCGATTCTCCTGTTCCCTGGATGCTGCCTGACCTGCTGCGCTTTTCCAGCAACACATTTCCAGCTCTGATCTCCAGCATCTGCAGACCTCACTTTCTCCTCCTAGTAGAGAAATAACCTTCATCACATTTAATAAGTACTTGGACAACCATCTGAATTACTGTAACCTACAGAGATACAGAGCCAAAGCTCAAAAGGGAAATCAGGCTGGATAGTTTTTTTTTTCAGCCACCTCAGACCCTATGGGTTGAATGGTTGCTTTCTTCATCACAAATGTCCTCTATTTTTATTTTCTACATCACAATTCCTGTTAATTCCATTGGTTTGTTGATTTTTCAGTCATTTAAGTTGCATACATAAATTTTGTGATATTCTTTATTTTTATTTGCTTTATGCTTGAAAGAAAGTTCTGAGTGCTTTTTGATATGTGTTTACATGCTGGCAGGAAAGTAGGTTTAAGGGTTGGAAGGTCTTGATCCTTGGCATTCACTTGGGAAGAAGGGAAGCAAGAATGAAACAAGTAATATTTAAAATTAGTATTTTGTACAAACTTGGCAACACTGTAATTAAAGTAGATGCTTCGTATTTTTCAGAAAATCTATGCGGCATTAGGTTGCACAAAATCTCAATTTATCTTTTCTATTTTCTCCCACAAGCAAGCTTTTATCGCTAAGCTTCTTATAGTAAAAACTTGGGTCCAAAAAGTTCCGAAATGTCATCTAGCCATCCAGCCAATGAACTAACTTTCTCAATTTTAAATATCAGGGAAACTATCTGCATGTATTTGCATCTCATTCAGCATATAGTACGGCAGGATTAAGTGCCACATCCTAATTATGTTCTACCCAATCGATAAATCCAAACCTCCAGATATCCAACTGCACATTAAAAGCATATATCTGGACAACTTAACTTCTTTGGGACTTCACACTATGTCCTTGTTGCTTTGACCTTGTAGAAAAATGTTTCGAAAAGGCTAGGTTGAGTTGAGGTGTAAGCATTCTAAGTGGACCCAGAGGTGGCAATGTGAAATGATAACACTGTCGGAGAGAAGGCAAAGGGAAGGTGGGTGGACTTAGCTGCAGGGCATGGTGGAGAGATAGCATCACAATCCAAATCCCACTTCATCAATCCATGGTTGATGATGTTCAATAACTTGTTTTGAAGATCAATAATGCTTTCCAAAGCAATAGTCATGTATCTTTACCTATGGTACCTATTCTTTTTTCAATCATGGGATGTGGACACCACTGGCTGGCTCACAATTATTGCTAATCTATAATTGACCCTGAGAACATGGTGGTCACTTCCTTGTTGAACCACTGCAGTCCATGTTCTCTATATTGACCCACAATGTCATCAACAAGGGCATTCCACAATTTTGACCTATTGACACTGAAGAAAGGGCGATAAACTTTCAAGTCAGGATGGTAAGTGATTTGGAGGGTAGTTTGCTGGTGATGAAGCCCTTGTCATTGTAGGTGGAAGTAGTCATGAGTTTGGAAGGTGCTGTCTAATGAGTTTTAATGAATTTCTGTGTATTGTAAATGATTCACAATGCTACTGTTGAGAGTCAGTGGTGTAGGAAGTGGATGTCTGAGGATACGGTACCAGGGCAGCTTTTTCAATGGGGTCAAGTGTCTTGAGTGTTGTTGGAGCTGCATTCATCCAGGTAAGTGGGGAGTATTGCATCATACTTCTGACCTGTGCTTTGTAGGTAGCGGACAGACTTTGAGGGATCAGAGGTGGGTTACTTACTGCAAGATTTCCAGCCTTTGGCCTGCTGTTGTAGCCACAACATTATACTGGAATTTCCTCTCTAACAGCATTGTGGGTCTACCTACAGCACATAGACCACAGCAGTTCAAGTAGGCAGCTCGCCATCACCTTCTCAAGGGCAACTAAGACTTGGCAATTAATGCTGGCCAGTCAGTGATGCCCATGTCCCATGTATCAATAAAAATAATAGGCAAGTCCATTTCAGTTTCTGGTCAATGGGAAGTGTCCAAGGTATTGATAATGGGGTAATTCAGTGAGAGCGATACCATTGAATATCAAGAAGAGATAATTGGATTTTCCCTTGTCAGAGGTGATCATTACTGAGCATGTCCAAATGACGTCCAGCCTTTTGGTGCATTTGGCAAGATAGAAAGCTAAATATTAATGAGGTAAGTTGGATCATTAACAATGTGTTTAACAAACAATAATCCACCTTAATTAGCAACTTAGTGCTACCAGCAAGGAACAACACCTCACCTGTGATTAGGTGGAGTGAGATAGGCCTTATTGAACTTCTCATCTGACTCTCATCATATCTCAAGTCATTCAGGCCCCTATAAGACTACATCCCTGCTAGCAATATTTCAGATCATTAATAAATCAGAGAACATATTATTACATGTCTTAGTCAGATCTCCAAAATCACTGTTATTTGTTTTATGCTCAGGGAGGGCTTGATATGCAGCACAGGAAGGAGAAAAGAGAGGTAAATGTAAGAAGCATACAAGGATCATCTGCAATTAAATAAAATAGGAATGAATATATTGGATTAAGATGAAATTAAATAGGGAACTAATACATTTACAACAAAAGGCCTGAGGTCACTCGATAATGAAACTAATTGCATACATGTACTTAAGGAACTATTATAAATCAGCCTGTCCCATATTATCCTTGATATTCCATTCACTTTAATCAATGCCCATTCTTTCCTTAATAACTATCACAAGTTAAAAGACTATGAAAAGGAAGAGGAACTTTAAAAATACAGTATATTCTCCTACCTTGTATGACATGTCAATAACATTAACATCTCATGGTGGTTGTGTTTTGTGAGCATGTTCTGAATTTTGTTTTTTAAGATGCCCAGTAAAAGGAGTAATAGGCTGGTCATGAGCTAGTCAGTGACAACTGCTTGGAGTTCAGGTGGATATCGATCTTCTGGAGTTCTGGTCATACCTTGTCCTGACTGTTGTGCCCTTGCAATCTCGTCTACTATCTTTGACAATTGCTGGTTCAGATATAAGGCCTGAATGTGATGGCACTTTCATCACAGCCCTGCTACGGAGAAGTGCGTCACTGTGTGCTACAAGGATGTTGACATTTAGCAATTATGAGAAGGGAAGATGACAGTAGGGAAAAAGGTAAATATTGATTACACAAATATCAGAAGAGCGTTTTAATTTGGAGAGAGATAACTGATATCACAACATGTTATGAGCTAGCTTAGAAGTCTCCAAAGCCCCCATTATTTTCTGCTTTTATTTCAGATTTCCAGCCTCTGCAGTATTTTGCCTTCACCTGTTTTCCAAAGTTTATTTTACGTTCCAGGAAAAACTCAACACATCACAACCCTGCTCCTGCCATTGGCATGAGAAACTCGCCAGGTTTACTAAATAGCGTGGCCTAATCGCATAACCAGAGAGAGCAAAAAGAACAAAGGCTGCAATTTTTTCAGAGCAACTGTCACCAAGGCAGAAGCCAGAGGCAACCACATTGGTGTTTGTTGAGAAATTAAATGCCGTGGCTACATGATAATCCACCAGTGATGGATTCTTCTTCGAAGAAGGAGAGGTAAGTATAGATCAAATGTTTGAATGTCTGGTGGGTGAATGCAATTAAAATTGTAAATAATCAACTGAGGCTATAACAATAATTGATGATATCAGACAATATCTTACTAATTAGTGCCTTACTTCAAAACATTTCTTGTTATCAAGTTTTAAACCATAAAATTAATTAGTTTGAGGAATTGCTATCATTACCAGGGAGAATAACAACCCATTAGGGGAATTCAGTGTCTGAATTTTGGCATAGCACAATATTAAACTGAACATTGGAAAATAAATATCTAAATGCAGTTGTCATAAAGAAGTCAATAGTTAGGACAATTGTCAGAGTTTGTATTGCTGCAAACATGATTCCAAATAGAATGATGTCTCCTTACTGTCAGCGAATAAAGGATATCATCCAGCACACGTAAGATATTCAGTGAGGGTGAGGGAACAATCAGAACTCATGGACCATGTTGGAACAATTAACACTGGTGGAAAAAATGTCAAAAACCAAAGATACACCAACTGCAGTTTTTAATTCTGAGGAGAATGGACGAGCAAGAGACAAGAAGGAGAACTAAGTATGAAGATGCCATCATTTTTAAAAGTTTGAGCCATGTCATTGTCCATGGCCTCAGCAATGGCCAGCCTAAGAATAGCTAGTACCATTTGTCCTCTGGGTATTTAGACATGCAACCGCATCTGAACCTGTAGGTCGGTACTGCTAATTTAGGTAGGCTCTGACTTGCCCCGCAGAAGAGAGGGAAGTATGTCATTGAGGATATTGAAATCAAGTGGACTGGTATGGCTGTTATGGTTGAATAACTCTGTGTGTATATACTGCCTGGATTGTAATTGCAGTCTGATGGCAGAAGCACCAGTTCAATTAGTTCTCAACTGGGAAAATGAGTAAAGTTTGACTAATGGTCCTTACCGGGACCAGTTCCAACCAAAACCAGTTTGGTTGGATGTTATCAGCTCAACTTGTTCTGTTTGAAACAAGCTCAAATGAGAATCTATCAAGCCAAATCGCCCTAGTCTAACCAGACCAAAGGGCTGCTCTTCCATTAGAGAGAGGCAACTGGTGGTGATTTAACCCAAGGGTCACCAGTCCTCAGGTGAGGGGAGAGGTTCAGAAGGAAAGTCCTTCATGGTAACCTCAGCCAGTTTGATGGGAATTGAACCCATACTGTTGCCATCACACAGCTTCGCAAAATGAGAATCTATAGCTGGGTGTCAATTAACTGACAGATTGATTCATTATTAACTTAAGTTTAATTCACCCACTTCATGTACTTTTATTCAGTTATGTAGCCTTTAAAGGACATTAGCATGTTGCAGGTTAAGAAAAAATACTGCCCCTTTCTGGAACAAAACAATGTGTGTGCACAAATGAAAGCCAATTTGGCATTAATAAGTGTCAATTTGAAGCAGAATTGAAATTTATGTAATACTAGATTAGTCCAGACAAAACAATCCGAGAACAAAGTTTGTTAACAACTGTATGAATTTTATTGTGAAAAACAGAAATGCAGAAGTACTTCAGTCAGACATATGAGCACAAATGTGCACTTATAATTCAGATAATTCATTTTAGGCGTTTTATGTTTCAGATCTTGGACCTCCTGGGTTATGTAATTATTGAGCTTTGCAAGCTCTTGCATGACAGCCAAATCACTCAACCTCCTTTGTACGGAGGTAGGCAGGACAATAAGAATGACTTATTAAAGGGATATACAATGACAGAATGGCAGAGATTTAAATAACATAGATCAGAAGCATGGAAGATGTTCTGGAGAAAATGAAGACAATTTAAAATAATAGGTAGGAAGCTTACAGTATTATTGACTGAGTGAGGATAAAGTGAAATATTTAATTGTTAGATATGATTTCTGAATGATTGGCATTGCTGACAGGTGAATGAGGGTCATGTAGCAATTTGAATAGTGCCTGAGATTGGGGAGAAAGTTGGTTTGGGTATGAAATTAAAGTTGAGACTTGACAATTGGATGTTCATCTGCGTGCAGTGGGTGACCAAAAGTGTGTATGCTGTTCCCAGCAACCTGCTAATTTGTTTTCCAGACCATTGGAACACAGATTAGACTCATCTGCCAGGAATCACTGTTCAAATGCCAGAGCGGGCAGTTTCTTCATTGCTACTGTGCTGATGTCAGACAAGCCAGGCTTTCAAGGCAATGTCAACACAACAGCTAGTGTAGATCAACAGGCATCAACAGGATAATTGGAAAAAATTGGGTTTACAGTTGCAACAGTCAAAGTCTTCCCTTTGCTGAAGATGTGTTACGAGCCTTTGATCACCCTTCCACACCCCTAATTGTAGCAAGATGTCTCAGATGCAGTTCTATTCTATGCAATGGCAAACAATCGCTTGCGCTTTAGAAGGCAGAAGGATAGGCGTAACAAAAGCCATGTACAGCACTGACCCCTAGATTGAGCACTGGCTATCTTTTCAAGGCTGAACATCAGAATTAACGCCCCAATAATTCCCAGCCCATGGACATCTAGAAGAGTCTCAATGCCTCAAGGCTCAAACGGGCAGTCACAAAGGAATCTATCAATATAAAATCCCTACAAGTGCAGATAGAGGTCATTTAGCTCACTGAGTCTGCACTGTTCCACTGAAGGGCATGGTACCTGGATTCAACTCATCTCCATCACCCATCATTTACCATAGCTAACCCACCTAGACTGCACACAACCCTGGACACTATGGGCAATTTAGCATGGCTAAACCATCTAACCCACATATCTTTGGACTGTGGGAGGAAACTGGAGAGCACCCAGAAGAAATCCAAACAGATGCAGGAAGAACATGCAAACTCCATGAAGTCAGCTAGGGCTGGAATCAAGGCCGGGTCCCTGGGGTTGTGAGGCATGAGTGCTAACTACTCTGCCTCTGTGCTGCCCATATCCTGGGGGTTACCATTGGCCAGTAACAGTATTAGAATAGCCATATTAATACTGAGGTAACATGAATAGATTCAGAGGCTTGGCAGTTAATAGTGTATAATTCATATCCTCTTTCTCCTACTGGTTCATTATCTACAAAATAGAAGTCAGAACAGTGTTGTAATATTTTTCATTGGCCTGGATAAGTGAAGATCCAATACATTAAAAAAGTCTGAGACACAATGCAGGACAAAACAGTCTGCTTGACTAGTACCCCATCCACCACACTCATCATTCATATCCTTCACCTCCAATGCACTGTGGTAGCATTGTGAAGTTGCTGTCAAAGGAGTCTGGGTGAGTTGCTTCAGTGCCTTTGTGTTGGTGGTGAAGGGACTGAATATTGACACAATACGTCTTTCAAAAGTTAATCAAGAAATGCGGCTAGTGTAAGAGGTTAGTCATTCAATAGTTTCATAGTAGCATACTTGCTCATGACCTGTATGACAGTGAGTGTTTTAATCAATTCCAGTCACTAATGGAATTAAACAAGGCAATGCACTTCTTCAGCATGCTTTTCTCTGCCATGCTCTCCAATGTCTTGTATGCTGTTCCTAAGCTTCTCAGTCTAAGAAGATTCCAAGAGAAGACCAAAAGCTCCAAGGGGCATGCTAGTTTGCAGCAATTACCGCACAAAGCTGGACAAGTATGGACTTGTTCGCCATTGCATGGAATAACTTTGATCTTATAATTACCACAAAGTAAACAGAAGAGTAAAGCATCCAATCTATTTCAAGAAAGCTGCATCTCAAGCCCAACTCTTCAGTCAATAATGAGAACCTGTCAGCAGTGGATAAGGTCACTTAACTCAGCAACAAACTGTCTTAAAATTGCCTATACTGATGAAAAGATATATTGAAGAATTGAAGGTAGAGTAAACTTGAGCAGATTTTGAACAGGAAAATGAAGGAGATTATGTCTGTTGTACTTACTTTGCTGTTTGCATGTGAGACTTGGACTGGGTATCGGCAACATTCCAAATAATGCTCAAATAATTTCATCTGAGCTGCCTTCAGAAGTTACTTATAGACATTTACAGCATTTGGCCCATTGTGATTAGATTAGATTATCTACAGTATGGAAAAGGCCCTTCGGCCCAACAAGTCCACACCGACTCTCTGAAGAGTAACCCAACCAGATCCATTCCTCCACCTTATATTTACCACTGACTAATGCACCTAACACAGTATAGGCAATTTAGCATGGTCAATTCACCTGACCTGTACAGCTTTGGATTGTGGGAGGAAACTGGAGCACCTGGATGAAACCCACACAGACACGGGGAAAATATGCAAACTCCACACAGACAGTTGCCTGAGACAGGAGTCGAACTAAGGCCCCTGGCACCGTGAGGCAGCAGTGCTAACCACTGAGCCACCCTGCCACCTCACAGTCAACAAAGATCTGACAAATCTACTCCCATCTTCCAGCTCTTGGCCCTTGACCCTGGAGCTTATGGCATTGCAATTCAATATCTAAGTACTGTCTCAACCAGCCTTTCTGACAGTGAGTTCCAGATCCCCACCACCCTCTGGGTGATAGATTTTTGAGTTAGACAGCTAAGAAATGGTAGTTGAGGCCGAAATTCATGAAATATTTCAGTAGTATTTAGATATTTAACTTCTCCAATTAACTTTCAGATTATCTTCCAGGGCTAGAAAATGGGACTAGAGTTGTTGACCCTCTTACTAATGCAAACTGTGCCTTCTTCTCCATCCTATGTATGGCCCTAATAATTTTATACACTTTGATCATGTCTCTTCTCAACCTTTGCTGCTCCAAGGAAAACAACAAGCCTATCCAATCTTTCCTCATAGCTCAGATCCTCCTACCTAGGCAGCATCCTGGTAAATCTCTTTTCCATCCTCGCTTGTGTAACCATATCTGTCCTATAATGCAATCATCAGAACTGCACACAGTTCTCCCTGTTGTGGCCTAACCACCTTTTAAACAGTTCTAGCATAATCTTCCTGCTCTTGTATTGTATGTCGCAATTTGTTGAGGCAAATATTTCAAATACCTTCAAAGCTACCTTCTGTTAATATGCATATCACAGTCCCTCTGGCCTTCAGTACTCACTAAATGTAGAACCCAAGAAAGTAATCAACTCAGAGAAAATGAGGACTGCAGATGCAGGAGATCAGAGTCGAGAGTGTGGTGCTAGAAAAGCACAGCCAGTCATGCAGGAGATTGTCCTGTTCCTCGGATGTTTCTTGACCAGCTGTGCTTTTCCAACACCACACTCTTGATTCAGAGAGTAATCCCTTTTTTGTTTGCCTGTTCAAGGTGTATTACCTCACACTTTTCTGGGTTGAATTGCATTCACATGGCTCTGCCCACCTGACCTCTGGCAGTTACAGCTATCATCCTCACTATTTATCACTGTACAAATTTTTGTCTCATTCACAAATCTTTTGATCATATCCCCCACATTTAAGTCCAAATCATTAATGTATACCACAAATAGCAATGACCCCAACAGTGAGTGCTATAGAACCCCACTGGAAACAAAGTTCCAATTACAGAAAGATCCTTCGACCATTTTCTTCTGCTTGCTTCCTCTCAGCCAATTTTAGATCCATTGTGCTACTTTGGTTTGGATCCCATGGGCAGTTGCATTCTTGGCTAGTCTGCCATGAGGGACCTTATCAAAAGCCTTCCTAAAGTCCATGTAGACCTCATAACTTTCATCAGTCTTGGTTATCCGCCCCTCCAAAAAGTTGATCAAATTTGTCAAAGATAATTTTCCCCTTAACAAATCCATGCGGAATTTAGATTAGATTAGATTAGATTACTTACAGTGTGGAAACAGGCCCTTCAGCCCAACAAGTCCACACCGACCCACCGAAGCGCAACCCACCCATACCCCTACTTTACCCCTTTAACCTAACACTATGGGCAATTTAGCATGGCCAATTCACCTAACCCGCACATCTTTGGACTGTGGGAGGAAACCGGAGCACCCGGAGGAAACCCACGCAGACACGGGGAGAATGTGCAAACTCCACACAGTCAGTCGCCTGAGTCGGGAATTGAACCCGGGTCTACAGGCGCTGTGAGGCAGCAGTGCTAACCACTGGGCCACCGTGCCGCCCACAATTTCACTGATTAATCTGCATTGCTTCAAGTACAGATGTATTCCATCCCTTCCTCTTTTTATCATAGTGGGATGAGGTTAGTAGTCCTCCAGTCTTCTGGCACCTCATCTCTTGTCAGAGAGGATTTGAAAATTACCAGTGCCCCTGATATCTCCTCCCTTAAGTCCCTCAACAGTCTAGGATACATTGCATCTAGGCCTACAGATTTACCTACTTTCAAGGCTGCTAATCTCACAAGTATCTCCTCGCTTTCTAATATGAATTTCTTCTAATATTTTACAGTGCTTCATTCTGATGTCTATACATGTATCGTCCTTTTCCATTGTGAAGAATAATGAAATAAATTCATTGAGGTCTGTGGCCACGTCTTCCACATCTGCATATATATTACCTCTTTGGTCAGTAATGGACCTACTCTCTCTCAGTGATTTTTGTGTTCTTTATATATTTTTTTAAAAAATTGAAGTTTTCCTTTATTCTATCCACCAGTGCTTTCACATCCTATCTCTTTGCTTCCCAAATTTCCTGTTTAAAATCTCCCCTGCATCTTTTATTCTTCTCTAGGGACTGTATTGAACACTCGGTATCTGCATTAAATCCTCCAAAAGTGACCTCTTTTCTTTAACTTAATCCAAAATGTTAATGCTCCTTGACATTTATGGTTCTCTGGTTTTTGTGCCACACTTTATCTTTGTGGGACACAGCCTGAAATAATGTCATCTGCTGCTCACTATTTCCAGATGCTCTTCTACCTGCCCAGACTCAATTCCACATATTAGGTCCTGAACTATTACTTCCCCTTGTATGCACGGGGGTAAAATAATTTAACAATTTTGCTCCCTCCCTATCTTGCACATTAAAATTATTCCAGTTAACATTTGTGCAGTTAAAATCTGTTAGTACTAGTGCCTTATTATTCTTACACTTCTCTGAAATTTGCTTACATATATCATCCTCCATCTCTCCATGACTTTGAGGGGCTATTTTACACAGCCGAGACATGTTAGCCAATTTGTGTTTTTTTATGTCTACCTATATAGTCTCCTTTGACGATACTTCCAATGTACCAATCCTCCTCACTACTAATAATAGATTGCTAGATCAATATTGGCATACTCCCCTTCCTTTTATCCTTTTATATTGTGTTTCAATATATTCTGTTCTACTCAGATTCTGAAAATTCAGTTTAAGTGATTTGATAAGATCCTTTCACAGGTTTTCATAGACAATTCTAAACAGTTCTTGCTGATTAAGTACTTATGGTAGTGACAAATAGTCAGAAAACAAATGAATATTATTGAGGGATATAAAATTATGAGGGTCAAACATAAAGTGATCGGCAAGCGTCTTTTTTCCTAGGGTGGAGGAATTCAAAACTGGGGGCAAAATTTTAAGTGAGTGGAGAAAAATTTAAAACATGAGGAGCAAATGTTTTAAACAGCGAGTGGTTCTTGTGTGGGATGAGCTACCAGAGAAAGTGATGGATACAGATGCAGTTACACAGTTGAAACATATTTGGATAAGTTCATGAGTAGGAAAGGTTTGGAGGGATACGGGCCAAATACAAGCAGGTGGGATTAGTTTAGTTTGGGAATATGGTCGGCATGGACTAGCCTGCTTCTAATACTGTATGATTTTCTGACTCTGAGTAGAGCTATTGTTTTTTTATTGTGTATTTAATTCTCTCTTTTCTCTCGCTTACAAGAAAGATCCTGAATTTAAACGGCTCATTCTCAGTGTTACAATGCATTAGCTAATATGAAGTGAGTGATCTCTGCGTCACCTGTCAAGACAGCAAGCAGTATTTCCATTCAATAAAAATGCTGCTTGCTAAATTCGTAAAAGTTGAATTAATTCTGCAAAGTATTAACAAATGAAATCTTACAGTCAATTCTTAACTTAGAATTTTGTCCAATCATGAATGCTTCTACTTTTAGTATCTGTACTGTCTTAAGGGTATTAATGCAAGCCAAGTTTGTATAACTGTGAATCAGGTATATCTCAGTTCTAATACAGCTCCTTTTAAACTATCATAATAATAAGCTTATGTCAAAATGAAGTGGCTAATTTGTGCTATATTATTGCTTGGCACTTTGGGCCTCTTAAGAACTGAGCTGTTGACAGCCAACATAGAAAATAAATTCCATTCCAATCAATGCCAAGTCCCAGAAATGAAAATAAAGCGGGTTCACCCAATACCCCACTATGACCATCATTTAAACTACTATATTAAAGGTGGGTTGTAGTGGATTTACAGGGAATATATTATATTACTGACAAGGTTCAGCAAAAGGTTTACTGTAATCACTGAGTGGTGCCCCATTAAAAAGCCCAGCATGCAACTGAGCAAAATACCTGGATTTCATTATGTGTCCATAGGCCACAGTCACTCTTCATTGTAGAACCCTGGTCATAGGTTGTGTCTGGAGATGTTTGATAATGTCTAAACTAGTTTAGCTGCAACTAAGCAAAAGTGAGGACTGCAATTGCTGGAAACCAGAGTTTAGATCAGAGTGGTGCTAGAAAAGCACATCAGGCTATTCCTGATGAAGGGCTTTTGCCTTTAGCTGTAACTAAACCCACTAAAGACCTTTAAGCAGCCAGAATCCATGTACCTAATTTGTGTTACTATGAGGCAGCACAAGAACATTAGAGATTACCCGTCTGATATGACATCAAGTAAGCTAGAAAAAGAGGTGACAGATGCAGAGTTCTGTTTACCCTAGAGAGGATAGGCACTTGAAAGATGGTTTGTTTGCAAAATTCAGGACCTTTAATTGTCTAAGCCAGTTGAATTCATACACCTGAGGCACATTTGATAAAAGGCTGAAATATGAATATGACTTGAAAAATCAGAAGTAATTACTTCACACAGAGGATTATGAATGTTGTAGTGAATTTCCCAGGGAGATGATAAAGAAAATGGAATGATTATTTTAAAAACGGGAATTGTACAGTTGTCTGGTAACAATGTTATATCCAGAGGCCTGTGCAATCTGTTTATAAACTGTCATTGAATCACAGATTCATTACGGTGCAGAAAAGACCATTCAGCCCAACATCCCTGCACTGGCTTTTTGACCATTTTGCCTCTTTGTCAATCTCCAGCCTTTTCCCTAAATCCCTGCATAATGTTTCTACATCTAATGCCCTTTTGAGGGCTTTTATTCAATCCGTATCCACCATACTTCCAGGTGGCACATTCCAGACCCTAACTGTTCGTTATATGAAAATACTTTTTTTCTCATACTGCATTTGATTCTTTTGCCAAATAATTTTAATGGAAACCCTCTGATTCTCAATCTTTTTACAAATGGGAACATGTTCTCCCTATTCACTCTGTCCAGGCCTCTTATGATTTCGGAAACTCCCTTCTCTTTGGAAAACAGTCCCAACTTCTCTAATCTTGCCTCTGAGTCCTGCCCAGAACAAAACACAATATTCCAGCTGAGGTCTAAGTCATGCCCTATATACGTTCAGCATAACCTTCCAGATGTTGAATTCTATACCTCTATGAATGAAACCAGTAATACTGTATGATTTTTTAATTGTTCTCTTTTCTAGCTTTAATGATTTAGGTACATACATATCCATGTCTCTCTGCCCTTTCATACTCTTTGGATTAATACACTTTACTTTATGCTCTCTACACAGTTGTATGAAAAATGGATCATCACATGCTTCTTCATATTGAAGTTCATCTGCCACCTGTCCGTCCACTCCACCAACACAGCAATATCTCTTTGATGTTCTGCACTGGCTTCTTCACATGTTACCATGCTCCAGCATTTTGGATATTGGCAGTCATCTGCCCATAACATCTATATTCGTTTGTTTGTAAGTGTCTGTCTGCATGTGTGTGCAGTTGTTTAAGAAGCAGGTATACTTTAAGTTAGAGAGTTATAAATTCATAATTCACAGTTTTTTTTCACCTGTGTTTAGAAATAGTTTATTTGAACTAAATAGTAGTTTCTCATTAAGAATAGAAACATGCTAAGTGTTTTTGCTAACCTGAGTTCATCAGGCAGGAAAATTAAGGATTTTGAATAATTTTATTAAATCCTTAACTTCTGTGTTGATCACAGGAGTAGCATCAATATACTTTCCCAAGTGAATCAAAACAATATATATCAGAAAAAAAAAGAGGCTTCCAATACCGATCCCTGGGGAGTTCCACAACTAACATTTTTCCAGCCTGAAAAATACCAAAAACCATTACTCTCTGTTCCCTATTACTCACCCAGTATTCGTTTTATCCACATTTCGACTGTCCCTTTCTTCCATGAGTCATGATGTTTAGCAATGTAATAAAACCTTTTGGAAGTCCAAAAGCATCCCATTAACTGCAATTCTCATCAGCTGCCTATATTACCACTAAAAGAATTTGCATCATATTAGTTAGCCACAATTTTCTCTTAACAAGTCCATACTGATTTTTCCAAATTAACCTACACTTTTCCCTGAGCCTATTAATTCTATCCTCAATAACTGTTTCTTGACGTTTCCTCACTACCGTAATTAAATTGACTGGCCTGTATTTTTTGGATTTATCATGCCAATCTTCTGCTTCCTCCTCAATATCATTACACATTATTTCTATCCAAATAATCATCCAATACCCTCTTGAATGGCTCAATTGACTCTGTCTCTACCACATTTCCAGACAGTGTACTCTTACCCTAACAACGTTTTAAGTGATTTAAAAAAAATATATACGAACATCACTTCCTTTGCAAATCACTTTAAGTCAAAAGCACCTCACTTGCAAGTTGGATAGCTAGTCATTTAAATAATGTGACCCTTTTGCAGCTGAACACATACTTAATGGGAATGATTATTTGAGGGTGTTAATTGGACCTATGCAGTTCAAATTAGCAGAATGCTCCAGTGACACTATAGAATTGAATTTAATGGACTAAGTCGCATAAGCAGGTATTAGGATTGATGTCAAAAAAACTTGGAAGTAGGTTTTAAAGAGCATCCTATAGAAAAAATGCAAATGGAAAGACAAAAAGATTTAGGGAGAGAATTGCAGAGCTTAGAGCCTTGGAAGTTGAAGGTACAGCCATAGAGTCATAGAGATGTACAGCACGGAAACAGACCATTCGGTCCAACCTGTCCATGCCGACCAGATATCCCAAACTAATCTAATTCCACCTGCCAGCACCCGGCCCATATCCCTCCAAACCCGTCCAATTCATTTACCCATCTAAATGCCTTTTAAATGACGCAATTGTGCCAGCCTCCACCACTTCCTCTGGCAGCTCATTCCATACACGTACTACCCTCTGTGTGAAAATGTTGCACCTTAGGTCTCTTTTATATCTTTCCCCTCTCACCCTGAACCTATGCCCTCTAGTTCTTGACTCCCCGACCCTGGGGAAAAGACTTTGTCTATTTATCCTAACATGCCTCTCGTGATTTTGTAAACCTCTATAAGGTCACCCCTCAACCTCTGACGCTCCAGGGAAAATAGCCCCAGGCTGTTCAGCCTCTCCCTATAGCTCAAATCCTCCAACCCTGGCAACATCCTTGTAAATCTTTTCTGAACCCTTTCAAGTTTCACAACATCTTTCCGATAGGATGGAGACCAGAACTGCACACAATATTCCAACAGTAGCCTAACCAATGTCCTGAACAGCCGCAACATGACCTCCCAACTCCTGTACTCAATACTCTGACTAACAAAGGAAAGCATACCAAACGCCTTCTTCACTATCCTATCTACCTGCGACTCCACTTTCAAGGAGCTATGAATCTTCACTCCAAGGTCTCTTTGTTCAGCAACACTCCCTAGAACCTTACCATTAAGTGTATAAGTCCTGCTAAGATTTGCTTTCCCAAAACGCAGCACCTCGCATTTATCTGAATTAAACTCCATCTACCACTTCTCAGCCCATTGGCCCATGTGGTCCAGATCCTGTTGTAATCAGAGGTAACCTTCTTCGCTGTCCACTACACCTTCAATTTCTCATCAATGATGAAATGATTAAAATTAAACAGCCAGAACTGAAACAAAAGTAAAAGCAAAATATTGGGGATGGTGGATATCTGAAATAATAACAAATGTTGGAGAAGCTTAGCAGGTCTGGCTAAGTTATCAGTTGTGGAGAGTGAATCAGAATTAATGCTTCAAGTCTAATATGACTCTTCTTCAGAAGTGAAGAGAGATTAGTGATCAGTTGTAAACACTTTGAAGGGCTGGAGAGTAGCAAGTTGAACAGAAGGGAAGGTCAAATAAAGATCAGAGGATGAATGAGATTAGGAATTAGGGATCTCCGGTGTCATAGAACAAAGGACAAAGGGCATAGGACTTGTTGTGGAGAAGTAAGATTAATCCAGAGTAAGTGTTGGCTACAGAATATATGTTAGATCTGCTGAAAGCAAAACCAACACCAGACACTGTTGTGAGGAAGCCAAAAATAAATGGTCTGAATTTATTGAACCCGATTTTGAGTCTAGAAGACTTTAAAATGCCAAAAATATAAGTGAATTGTTAATCTTCCAGGTTGTATTGGGTTTCACTGGAAAATTCTAGTAGACCATGATAGAATGCCTGCATCAAAAGCATGCTGACAAATTAGAAATAAGCCAGATATCTGGGAGGATTTGCAACTGGAAGAAATAGATAAGGAGGAGTAAAGTGATTCATTTGAAAACAAAGGTTTTTCTCTTTGAAAGCTAGAATGGTTTATTCTGCCGCAACTGTATCTGTAGATCTGCTACTTCCACAGACATGTGCCTGCATTGTTGTCTTTTGATGGATTTTATCTAGATGAACATCTCGATGAGCATACACATTCTTGGTTGTTAGGTTTCTACACTGCACTCTTGAAATTGTTGTCTTCATCTAAGGTTAACTCACCCTCACTCTCAGTTAGTCTTGTAAGCCCTGTATTTGTGTCTAATATACATTACATCAATTACGGCTCTCTATAGTATTTCCAATATTTTCATCTTTGATTCTTGACAAGATATGACTGTCGATGTCACAGTAATATCATTGTATCATTAACACATTAATTTTTCATTACACTACAGGATTCTCTCAGGAGTTTGTTTTCACAGGTCAAGTCAGGAAGACAACGCACATGCTGAAAAAATAACAAAATGACACTCTTGCATTTTAAACAATTTAACATTAACCCACTTCTTTGGTGGACGCCATTATAAAGATGTGAAACAAGGTCTAAACTGTTCCAAATTACCAAGGGATTTTATTAATTGCTTCTATAGAAAATATTAGAACTGTACAAAATGGCAGAACAATGCTGGGATTGAAACATTTGAACTACAGAAGCCCAGATGGATTTTGAAGTTAGGATTAATGTTGTTTAGGTAGAAGTTAGGGTTATGTCCTTATTCAGAAAACGGAGATAGCAGAGTAAATGAAGCAATGCTGCAAATGGGAAAATAGTGAGGAAGCAGTGGTAAACTATTGGGAAAACATATAATTCTAATTAGAGCTGATCTTCACAGACCTGTTCAGCTTTTCTAGCAATTTTTGTTTTTGTTTCTGTTGGACCATAGTTGACATGTGACTTCTGATTTTGTCCATCCCAGTCCAACATCAGCACCTCTGCATCATTATATAATCAGGCAGCCAGATCTGCCAGATTTAATATAAATTCCTTAGTTCTCAATTCTATCTTTCTAAACATAAAATGGCTTGTTTTTGTAATTGCACTGCTAACTCTGGACCAACTTTGAGCAACTGATGTATTTGTACCTTGAGATGCCTTTGTTTTTTGACCCCACCTACATTGGCAGTTTCCAATTAGGTGACATCCTCTTCTTCCTCCCAAAATATACAACCTCCTACTTATCAGCTTTGAACATCATTTGAAAGAAATTGTATTTTTTAAGATTCAGTATGTTTGTCCTCTGTATAGAAGATTATTTTACAAGGTGTCGCTGCAGTGGATCTGTGGAAATTTTTTCATAACTCATGCCTATCTTAGAACTGAGAAGCCAATTAGAGAACAAACAAAACCCAGGAAGGATTATGAGCAAGAAAATTTGAATAGACAGTTCAGTAGAATTTTGGGAAGGGAAGTTGTTTGAGGGTGCTTAAGGGCAGTGGATTTGCAAATGTATTTTCATAAGAATGAATGTTGAAAGATTCAGTCTTTGTATTTTGATTTTAACTACAAGAAGGTTATATCTGATTCTTGTGTGAAAGGTTAGATTCAAGTAAATTACTTAAAGGAAATAGCAAAAATTAAATCGAAGTGCTCACAATTTTAAGAAAGTACTACAGCTTTTAATTGATTGTGACTAATGATCTACAAAATATTTTGAGGGAAGTGACAGTTGATTAGAGGATCACATCTGCAATGATGCCTTTTGAAGGAGAAGATTCTAAATAATAACCAGGTAACTGATAGGTGTTATTAAAGAATTTGCAAATGATCTTGTAGACGTTAAAATTTGATGGCGAATGCTTGTATTAAGAAAATAAAAGTAGCATTAAAAATCTTAGAAGCATGGAAAGCAAGATCAGCAGAAGGTCATTTGGTCCTTCAAGCCTGCTCAGCCATTTAATATGATTAGGACTGATCATCCAACGTATGTTACTGTTTTCCTTCCATATCCTGTGAGTCCTTTAGCCAAGGGGATATATTCAATTCCTTCCTGAAATCACACAATGTTTTGGCCTCAATCACTTTCTGTGATGTGTAAGTTAATTTCATCACTCACCAATCTCTGGGTGAAGAAATTTCTCCCCATCTCAGTTCTAAATGAGTTACACCATATCCTTAGACTCTGACCCTTGGTTCTGGAATGTCCTGCCATCTTGGACATCGTTCCTACATCTGCCCACCAATTCAAACACTCCTCATGAGTCAATAGCAGCATCCCTGGAATCAGTCTAGATAATGTTTGGTGGACTCCCTCTACAGCAGTAACATCTTTCCTCAGATAAGGAGACCAAATATTCCAGGTGTGGTCTTACTAATACTCTGTACAATAGCAGCAAAGTATCTCTGCTCCTGTACTCAAATTCTCTCACTATGAAGGTCAACATACCATCTGCCTTTTTAATCACCCACTGCACCTGCATGCATATCTTCAGT
The DNA here is from genome assembly GCF_037043375.1 of Chiloscyllium plagiosum. Taxonomy (NCBI): domain Eukaryota; kingdom Metazoa; phylum Chordata; class Chondrichthyes; order Orectolobiformes; family Hemiscylliidae; genus Chiloscyllium; species Chiloscyllium plagiosum. The sequence continues at coordinate 100,759,077 of NW_028270142.1, read as the reverse complement.
CATTGATGTACCAGGCCACAGAAGTCTTCTTCCATATTTATCGTGTTTTTCTCAGGCAATGCCCTAGTGGTATTATCACTAGACTATTAATCAAGAAACTCAACTAATTTTCTGGGGATTCATGTTCAAATCCTGCCATGGTAGAAAGAACATGGAATTAAGAGTCTAATAATTACTATTGTTGATTTTTGGAAAAACTAATCTGGTTCACTAATGTCTTTTAGGGAAGGAAATCTGTCATCCTTACTTGATCTGTCCTATATGTGAATCTAGACACACAGCAATATGGTTGACCCTTAACTGCTCCTGGGCAATTAAGGATGAGCAGTAAATTCTGGCCAAGCCAGAGATGAATAAATAAAGGAAAAAAAAGTCCTCTTTTTCAATTTCTAGCCATTGAGATAATAATCTTGCACCTCCTTTTCTCTAGCAGAATGAAATACTCCACATATATCCACATTATACTTTATCTGTGATGCAGTTACCACTCACTCAACTTGCTCAAATCACACAGAGGTATATCTGCATCATCATCGCAGTTGACATTCCCAACCGGCTTTGTGTTATCTGCAATCTGACGATATTACATTTAGTTCCCTCATCTAAATCATCAGTAAATTGTAAGTAGCTGGAGTCCTAGCACTGATCCTTGCAGTACCCCATTAATCACTGCCTGCCATTCAGAAAAAAGATATTCCTACTCTTTGGATTCCTATGTGCTAACCAGTTTTCTATCCCATTTAACACACTACTCCAATTCCATGGCAATTTAATTTCACATCTATTATTGGGACTTTGTTGATTGCCTTCTGAAAGTAGAAATAACATCCAATGATTTCACCTTAAACCCAGTTACATCCTCAAAGAATTCCCGTAGATTTGCCAAGTATAATTTCCATTTTGTAAAACTATTCTGATTCTGTCCAATCTGACACAGTTTTCTAAGTACCTAGGTTTCTCTATTGTTTGTTTTAATCAAATCAAGATTCACATACTATGATGGTCATTCTGAAGTGGGATTGGTGATTAATCAGTTAGTGAAAGTTGGATCAATTTGAAGTAAGTCAGAAAATTACGCATGGTGGAAACTTCCGGCCCTACCTAAGTTGAAGACAACTGATGTCTTTCAAAAAGCTTTTAATTAAATACCTTACTCAGAATTGTGTTCTAAATTTAAGGCCTGTTGTGTCAAAGAAAGGGTAGTAAATTGATTGATAAATTAGCTGAAGTGTTAAGAGTTGCTTTTAAACAAGGCAGGTGAGGTTCCATAGAGTTTGATGTTAGGTTTTGCCCCTTTTCATTGAGTTCATTCATGGTCTGAAGCAGATTTGATTAGGATGTAATATTAAATTGTACAGTAAAATCAGCAGCTTAGAAGAACAAAATAGATTACAACTGGATTTGAAGAGAGTGGAATTGAGAAGTGGTACAATTATTGGTCTTGAACAGTTACGCACAAAGTACAGAATATAGACTTTGGCTTGATTGTATTACAAAGGCTAGATTTTGGATTCATGTTATGATTCATCTACCAATTAAGCTCCAGCAAAAATTTATAAAGTCCAGCTTAAAGATGAGTCAAAATCCTTGCACTCTCCATAACAACAGTTTGGGTGTACCCACACAACATGGACTGCAGCAGTTCAAGAATTCAGCGCTGAAAAATGTGTTGCTGGAAAAGCACAGCAGGTCAGGCAGCATCCAAGGAGCAGGAGAATCAAGGTTTCGGGCATAAGCCCTTCTTCAAAGTTTAAGAATTCAGCCCACCTCCTTCTTCTCAAGGACAATAACGAATGAGCAGTAAATGCTGGCCGAACTAATGATGCATCATTTCACAAATCTATAGGAAACAATATACACAACAGGGACATAAGGAAACTTATAAAGGTATTGCCATAAACCAATCATTCAAATTCAGTATGAGAAAAGAGGAAGCCATATCCAAAATGACAGGAACATGGCTGATATTGCCTGGACTATTCAGTATAAAAGCTGAAAATGTGTTGCTGGAAAAGCGCAGCAGGTCAGGCAGCATCCAAGGAACAGGAGAATCGATGTTTCAGGCATAAGCCCTTCTTCAGGAAATCAGTATAAAAGCAGAACACAATAATATGATTCTGTAAAGCTTTTATGGACTTCCCTATTAACAGGAAGGCTATCGGCTGATTGTATTTTCTAACCGAGCATAAGAGGAGCAATATTCCAAATGTAGCCGTATCTTAACAACCTTGTCAACCTGAGTGGCAATTTTCAAGGATCTATGTACCTGGACACTGAGATCTTTCTGCTCATCTACATTACCAAGAATCTTACCATTAGCCCATTCCTGTTACTCCTTCCAAAGTGAATCACCTCCCACTTTTTTTTTAGATTACTTACAGTGTGGAAACAGGCCCTTCGTCCCAACAAGTCCACACTGACCCGCCAGAGCACACCCACCCAGGCCCATTCCCCTACATTTACCCTTGCACCTAACACTACGGGCAATTTAACATGGCCAATTCACCTAACCTGCACATTTTTGGACTGTGGGAGGAAACCGGAGCACCGGGAGGAAACCCACGCAGACACGGGGAGAATGTGCAAACTCCACACAGTCAGTCGCCTGAGGCGGGAATTGAACCTGGGTCTCTGGTGCTGTGAGGCAGCAGTGCTAACCACTGTGCCACCATGCCGCCCTATTCAGCATTAAACTCCATTTTCCACCTCTCAGCCCAGCTCTGCAGCTTATCTATATCTCTCTACAACGTACAACATCTTTTGTCACTATCCACTGCTCTACCGACCTTAGGGTCATCCACAAATTTACTAACCCATCCTTTCATGCCCTCATCCAGGTTATTTATAAAAATGACAAACAACAGTGGACCCAAAACAGATCCTGGTGGTATCCCACTAGTAACTGAACTTCAGGATGAATATTTCCCATCAACCATCACCCTCTGTCTTCTTTCAGCTGACCAATTTCTGATTCAAACTGCTAAATCACCCTCAAACTCATGCCTCCATATTTTGTGCAATAGCCTACCAGGGGAACTTTATCAAACACCTTACAGAATTCCATATACACCACGTCAACTGCTTTACCCTCATCCACCTGTTTGGCCACCTTCTTAAATAACTCAATAATGTTTGTGAGGTAAGACTTACCCTCCACAAACCCTATCCCTAATCAACTTATTCCTTTTTAGCTGATTATAAATCCTATCTCTTATAACCCTTTCCAACACTTTAACCACAACTGATGAAAGGTTCACATGTCTATAATTTCCAGGGTTGCCTCTACTCCCCTTCTTGACCAAGGGAACAACATTTGCTATCCTCTCGTCTTCTGGCACTATTCATGTAGACAATGACGACATAAAAATCAAAGCCAAAGGCTCGGCAATCTACTCCCTGGCTTCCCAAAGAATCCTAGGATAAATCCTATCTGGCCCAGGGGACTTATCTATTTTTACACTTTCCAGAATTGCTAACACCTCCACCGTATGCACCTCAATTCCATCTAGTCTAGCAGCCTGTCTCTCAGTATTTTCCTCGATGACATTGCCTTTTTCTAGTGTGAATACTGACAAAAGGTATTCATTTAACACTTCCCCTATTTCTTCTGACTCCACACACAACTTCCCACGACTATGCTTGATTGGCTCTAATCTTACTCTAGTCACTCTTTTATTGCTAATATGGCTTAGAAAGCCTTAGCGTTTTCCTTGATCCTATCTGCCAACAACTTCTCATGTCCCTTCCTGGCTCTTCTTAGCTCTCTCTTTAGGTCTTTCCTGGCTAACTTGTAACTCTCAAGCACCCTAATTGAGCCATCATATCTCATCCTAACATAAGCCTTCTTCCTTAGTAAACCACGGCTCCATTTCTTGACAACATTAGATTAGATTAGATTACATTACAGTATGGAAACAGGCCCTTCAGCCCAACAAGTCCACACCGACCCGCCGAAGCGCAACCCACCCATACCCCTACATTTACCCCTATACCTAACACTACGGGCAATTTAGCATGGCCAATTCACCTGACCTGCACATCTTTGGACTGTGGGAGGACACCGGAGCACCCGGAGGAAACCCACGCAGACACGGGGGGAACGTGCAAATTCCACACAGTCAGTCGCCTGAGGTGGGAATTGAACCCAGGTCTCTGGCGCTGTGAGGCAACAGTGCTAACCACTGTGCCACCGTGCCATCTTCCCTCTCTCACCGAAACATTTTTATCAAGGACCCGTTGTAGCTGGTCCTTGAATAAGCTCCACACTTCAACTGTGCCCGTCCCCTGCAGTTTCCTTCCCCATCCTATGCATCATAATTCTTGCCTAATCGCCTGTAATTGCCTTTCCCCCAGCTATAACTTTTGCCCTGCGGTATATACACCTACCCCTTTCCATCACTCAAGTTAACATAAATGAATTGTGGTCACTACCACCAAAGTACACACCTACCTCCCAATCTAACACCTGGCTGAGTTCATTACCCAATGCCAAATCTAATGTGGCCTTGCCCCTTGTTGGCCTGTCTACATACTGTGTCAGGAAACCCTCCTACACACATTGGACAAAACCTGACCCATCTAAAGTACTTGAACTATAGTATTCCCAGTCAATATTTGGCAAGTTAAAGATCCTCATAACAACTACCCATATCACACAGAGACACAGCAGTGGGGTTTAGTCCAAGATGGGAACAAAGTACAGGTTTCAGGAAGGGGTCAATGGGCTGAGGAGTGGCAGATGAAGTTTAATTTAGATAAATGTGAGGTGTTGGATTTTGGTACAACAAACGGTGCAGGATATATTCACTTAAAAGTAGGGCCTTGGACCTGCTGTAGAACAGAGAGACCTAGGGGTCTTCATTGCTCAGACCTCTGACTATAGGAGTTTGGATGTTGCGTTGTGATTGTACAGAATGTTGGTGGAGTACTCTTGTGGAGTATTGTGTCCAGTTTTGGTTGACCTGTCACAGGAGGATATTATTAAGCTAGAGAGGGTTCAGAAAAGATTTACCAGGTTGTTGCTGGGAATTGTGGGTTTGAAGAGAGGCTGGATAGGCTGGGATATTTTTCACTGGAGGATAAAAGGTTGAGGGTTGACTTTATTGAGATTTACAAAATTATGAGTATAGATAAGGTGAATGGCTGGTGTCTTTTTCCTTCGGGTTGGGGATTACAAGATAAGGGGACAAATTTCTTTTAAGGTGAGAGGAGAAATATTTTTAAAAAGTCATGAGAGGCAACTTTTTTTTTACACAAAATAGTTCATGAGTGGAATGAATTTGCAAAGGAAGTGGTGGATATGGATATGATTACAACGTTTAAAAGATATTTGGAAAAGTACATGAATAAAAACTTTTTGGAAGGATATAGGTCAGGTGTTGGCAGGTAGGACTAGTTTGGTTTGGGATTATTGTCAATATAGACTGTTTGGACTGAACAGTCTGTTTCCTTGCTGTTTGACTCTATCACGGTATGACTCTATGACCTGGGAACTTAAGGAGTGGTGAGATGGATGTAATAGGTGCACTCGAGAGTGTGGTGCTAGAAAAGCACAACAGATCAGGCAGCATCTGAGGAGCAGGAGAATTGATGAAACATCTCAACTCAAATCTCCAGCATCTGCAGTCCTCACGTTTGTGTAATAGGTACACTGCCATTTTTGGAATACGTGAAAAACACCTTGTTTCAGAATTCAAGTATGGTACTGCCTCTTTGGCTTACAATATGTAAATATCTGACAAATCCTCATTGAGTTAGAGTGCTACCTCAAAATCCTTTCTGGGTGAGCTCTCCCAACATTGGTTCAATAAATGATTATTAATCTGTACCTTGAGGCCCCTGATTATTTCTTTAAATAATGTGCCACAACAGTTTCTCAACATATGTGAAAAGGAAAACATGAGCTAGGACAAATGTGGAATCATTTTTGGAAAGAGACAGGAAAATTTGCCTTGGAGAATAGGGATATTATGGACAAACTAAACAATTCATTTGTATCCTTCTTTGCAGAAGATGATGCAGAAACTATGACAGAAATATTAGGCAATAAAAGGACTTGTGAAACTGAGGAACTGAAAAATAATTAGTATTGGTAAATAGGTGGTACTCGATGAATTAACAGTATTGAAGCTTGGAAAATCCTTTGGGTCAGATGAGCTTTGACCAAACTGTTGAAGGAGCTGGTAAAGAAATTATGGTTCTTTCGAAATTCTGTAGATTCAGGAAAGGTTCCTGCAGTCTGAAAAACAGCAAATGTAACTACTTTTTTTAAGAAGGGAGAAAGATGGAGAGTGAAGACTTACAGTCCTGTTAGTTTGATGTCAGTCTTGGGAAAATGTTGCAGTCTATTGTAAAGGATGTGAAAATAAAGATTAATTGAGCAGAATCAATGTAGATTTATGAAAGGGAAATCGTGTTTGTCAAATCTATTGTATATTTCTGAGACTGTTATAACAGAATAAATAAAGAAGATAAAGTAGATGAAGACTTTTGTTAGAGTCCACACATGAAGCTAGAAAACATAAATAGTGCATGTAAGATTGGGGGTAATATGCTAATATGGATTGTGAATTGAATAATCAAAATCAGAGAGTAGGGATAAATGGGTAATTCTTGGAATGACAGGCTATTCCTAGTGGGGTACCTTAAGGATTAATGATAGGGCTACAGCTGTTCACAATCCATACAAATGGTTTGGACATGGAGAACAGTTATAATATTCTCATATTTGTCGATGATGCAAAATTCGGGGAAACTGTGAGAAAACTTCAACAATACTTGGACAGGCTAAGTGAATGGGCTAGAATGTTGCAGATGGAATATAACACAACTAATTGTGTAGTTGTCTATTTTGGTGGATCAAGTAGACAGGAAAAGACATCTTAAACAGTGAGAGTTGAGAAGTGCTGTTGTCTGAAAAGGATATGTGTGCCTTTCTGCTTGAGTCACTAAAAGCTAGCATACTGGTGCAACATTGGTCTTCATTGCAAGGGGAATTGTGTACAGATGTAAAGATGTCTTGCTGCAATTGTATAAATCCTTGTTGAAAATGCCCCTGGATTATTTTAGTCTTCTTGCTGAAGGAATAAAGGAGGGGCGCATAGTAAACAGTACAATTGAAGTTCATGAGGTTAATCTGTGGAATAATGAGATTTTGTTATGAGGAGAGATCGCATACACTAGGTCTGAGTCATAGAGTCATAGAGTCCCACATCACGGAAACAGTCCCTTTGGCCCAAACTGGTCCATGCCGATCAAAATGTCCATCCATGCTAATCCCATTTCCTTGCATTTGGCCCATATCCTTCTAAACCTTTCCTATCTATGTATTTGTCCAAATGCCTTTTAAATGTTGTTAATGTACCCTCCTCAACCACTTCTGCTGCCAGTCATTCCATATGAGTACCACCCTCTGTGTAAAAACGTTTTCCCTCAGGTTCCCTTTTATTCTTTCCTCTCTAACCTTAATCTGATGCACTCTGGTCCTTGATTCCCCAACCCTGGGAAAAAGATCAAGTGTATTCACTATATCCATGCCTTTCATGATCTTATACACTATAAAGAGGAGAGTCCTAGCTTGTCCAACCTCTCCCTATAACTCAGACTGCTGAGTCCTGCCAACATCCTTATAAATTTCATCTGCACTCTTTTCAGTTTAATAACATCCTTCCTATAGCAAAAACTGAATACAATACTCCAAGTGTGGCCTCATCAACGTCTTGTACAACTGCAACATGCCAAAAACTTTCTTTGCTGTCCTGTCTACCTGTGACTCCAATTTCAGTGAACCGTGCACCTGAACACTAAGGTTCCACTACATTCCTTAAGGTCCCACCATTCACCATGAAACTCCTACCTTGATTTGACTTGCCAAAATGCAAGACCTCACACTTAACTGTATTAAACTCCATTTGCCATTTCTTGGTCCACTTCCCCAGCTGATCAAGGTCCTGCTGCAACTTCTGATAACATTCCTCACTGTCCACAATACCATCTATTTTAGTGTCATCTGCAAACTTGAGAGAGTCAAAGTTTGAGACATGATCTCATTGAAGCAAGCTAAATTCTTGCAGGATATGATTTCTAATCATTTTAAGTGTGATGTTGCTTTAAAAAGCTCAAAAGATAACTAACATGCAATGAGATAAGTAACTAGATGTCATCACATGGCCAGGAGCTAGAGGCACTCTGCACCATAGTACTTCAGGCAGAAGGTAAATCTAGAGATTATTCACTGCTCTCTGTACTAGTTAAACCAGAGATTTTCAATTAAACAGAATCATTTGTGTTAGGTAACATTGGTGAGTAGGTGTAAAAGAGCTGGCTCATTAAGCACTTGTGATGTCTGGAGCACCGTGAGAAATGATGGCCAAAAATGAATGCTTCCACTAGAATTGACTTCCCACTGATCCTATAACGCCACTAAAGCATGTCATCAAGATGATGTCAGTATCCAATTTGCCTCATTGATAACCATCTAGAATAGTTCAGATCTGGAGATTAGAGATTATGATTTTATCCTATCCATTTGGAATCAAGCTGCGTGGACAGTTAAATACCTCTGGTGTTTACTTCATTTGAACTGTCAAAGACCTGAACTGCTAAGATTTTCACATTGAAGGCACACCACCTTCCCAAAGGCTTTTAAGTATGTGAGTCAAATTGCAATTATGGCACTGGGACTTGTGGGCAATTTTTCTAGCTAGGTCTGGGTAGAAAAGGTATGTGAGTTTTCTTCGTATACTCCAACAAAGGTAGAACAAACCCAAAGGTTAAGTTTATAAATTTTGAAAACAGTATTCGGCCATTGCACTGAAAACTGTGTTCCAAAGCTTGATATTATCCAAACCAAGCTTTTTCCATTGGAGCTACAATGCTGGCATCGATTTGTGGCACATCTTTAATTAGCAGTAAAGCACAAATTTTCAAATACATATGTTCTTCAATGATAAAATCCTTAACTAGAATTCTATTGTCATCAAAATTTTTGATTAACTTTCAGTTATTCATTGACTTAGCTAACAAAACCAGTTGCAGGACTTGACTTTTTTGCTTTCATTTGGAACTCTAGCTCTAATAGTTGAAACACCTGCAGAACCAGTTGCCCCTCAGATTCCCTTTCATTCTTTCCCCTCTAACCTTAAACTGATGCCCGCTAGTCCTCGAATCTCCAATCCTGGGAAAAAGACTGAGTGCATTCACCCTATCATTGCCTATCATGATCTTATACATTTTTATAAGATTCCACACACACACACACACACCCTCAGTTTCCTACACTGTAAAGAGAAGAGTCCTAGCTTTCTGCAAGCTTTCCTATGTAATTTACAAATAAATAAAGATTTTCTTAGAAATGCACACACATTTGTTTCTGCTTTCTGTTTCTCAGAAACATTGACAGTGATTTGTAATGAAGTCCCACTCATCATAGGAAAATAATATGAAACTTTGGTCATATTAGTCTAATCCCAGTTGATGTTATTATGGACAGGTCAGGTCCCAGACAGAAACTTGGCTTGATAGATCATATTTTTATTCTTTTTGGGTTTAACAAAGTGGTCTCTCACTGAAACATTAGCATGCAATGCTGCTGATTTTGCTTTAACGATAGAATGGAATTCAACAACTTTTAAGCTTCCTGTCAAGTCCCTGAAGAACCCTATATGCTTCAATGAGATTACATTCTTTTCTTCTAAATTCGAATGAATAGAGTTGGATCTACCATTCATCCTGTTCAACCTATGCTCATAAAATAATCTCTCTAACCCAGGGATCATTGGTATGGAGGGCTAATTCACTTAGTGCTGTTCTCCTGCATCTTCTCCTTTATGGTTTTCCTTTTCAGATAATAGGTAAAAACAATGACTGCAGATGCTGGAAACCAGATTCTGGATTAGTGGTGCTGGAAGATAATAGCCAATTTCCCTCTAGAATGCCTCAATTGCATCCGACTCCAACACATTCTTAGGTAGAGTCATAGAAATGTACAGCACGGAAACAGACCCTTCGGTCCAACCCGTCCATGCCGACCAGATATCCCAACCTAATCTAGTCCCACTTACCAGCACCTGGTCCATATGCCTCCAAACCCTTCTTATTAATATACCCATCCAGATGCCTTTTAAATGTTGTAATTGTACCGGCCTCCACCACTTCCTCTGGCAGCTCATTCCAACACGCACCACCCTCTGTGTGAAAAGGTTGCCCCAAGGTCTCATTTATATCTTTCCCCTCTCCCCCATAACCTATGTCCTCTAGTTTTGGACCCCAACCCACCCCAGGGAAAAGACCTTGTCTATTTACCCTATCCACGATTTTACAAACCTTCATAAGGTCATCCCTCAGCCTCTGATGCTCCGGAGGGAAAACAGCCTCAGCCTATTCAACCTCTACTTATATCTCAAATCCTCCATCTCTAGCAACATCCTTGTAAATCTTTTCTGAACCCTTTCAAGCTTCACAACTTCCTTCTGATAGGAAGGAGACCAGAATTGCACACAATATTCCAAAAGTGACTTAACCAACATCCTGTACAACCGCAACATGACCTCCTAATTCTTATACTCAATGCTCTGACCAATACATTGCACATTGCAGATCCTAAACATACCCACTTTGTGAAAAGGTTGTTATCTCAAGTCTTCTTTGCCTCTTTTCTCACTTATCTTAAATCTACTTGTTGATCGAGTCCCCAATGGGGACAGATTTTCCCCATCTACTCCGTTCAGGCCCCACATGTTTTTGAATTCCTCTGTCAAAACTCCCCTCAACCTTTTCCTGCCCAAGGAAATCAATCCCAACCTCTCCACTCATTCAACTTAACTACAGTTTCTCATTCCTGGGATCATTCAGTTAAATTGTCCAATGTTAAAGTAGCAGTCGCAGCAATAATCACAGAGTTAGTGTGGCAATGTGCCTCTGTTCTTAAAGCTCCTTCAGTACTTCTCCCACTGCCCACTTGTTCAGTCAGGCCAGCCCTCACACAGTCGACAGCTTGTTAGCTCCATAAAGATGCTGGAATGAGTCTACCACACTGTTCCTCACTTCTCATTATTGATATTCCACCGGAGCTCAGCATTTACCAGAATGAAAGCAAAAATAAGATGAAAGTAAAATTGGAGTTGTTTTCAATGTAATAGCAAAGTAAAATTAGATGTAAGAGAGACAGCCAAAAAGTAAATAGTAGAAAATTGACCCTTAAGATTCTCTCATATTTTTTAAATTGTCTTCCAACACTGTTGTTGCCATGGTGCAAATCTGCAAATGCATAAGACCTCTTCACTATCAATGCCCAAACCCACACATGCAACATTATATTAAGATGTCAAGCAATTTTGTGACCAAGAATGCACAAAACTAGACCATTCTGGACATGCAATCAAGAATACACTTCTCTTTTCCAAACCTGTTTCTGATAAGCCAGTCAGTTATAACCTTGGGAGTACAGTGAACAGAAGTAGATCTGCCATGTTAAAAAAAGACCTCTAGATGCTGTAAATCAGAAAAAAAAGAACAGAAATTGCTAGAAAAGCTCAGCAGGTCTGGAGAGAAATCAGAGTTAATGTTTCGTGTCCAGTAATCCTTCTTCAGAACTAATTGTAGCTAGAAACAGATTTTTATATATCTAAAGACAGGTCTGCTGAAGGGGGTTGGAGTAAATGTTAGGTAAAGGAGGGGAGTTGGAACCCAAATGAGAGAGAGAGAGGGAGAAAGAGAACAGTTGGGCAGAAAATGAAATGGATAAAAGTCAGTCTTGGAGCTGCTAACTGGGACCATTTCCTCTAGGACATGTTGGTCTACATGTTCTCCACTCCCAACACCTCACCCCAACCCCTATGGAACTTCCCCACGCAATGCAGAAGGTATAACACCTGCCTGTTTATTTCATCCCTCGTCACTATCCTAGACCTCAGACACACCTTCCAGTGAAGCAGCAATTTATCTGCACTTCATTCAATCTAGTGTACTGTATTGGCTGCTCACAATATGGTCTCCACTACACTGGGGAGACAAAGCACAAACTGGAGGCTTGCTTTGCAGAACACTTACATTCTGTCCGCAGAAATGACCCTGAGCTTGCCACTTCAACATACCACCATCTTCCCTGGCCAACATTTCTGTATCCAGTTTGAAGCAGTACTCCAGCAAAGCTCAGTAAAAGCTGGAAGAACAGCACCTAATTTTCCACTTGGGTACCTAGCAGCCTTCAGGGATCAATATCAAGTTCCATCATTTTAAGACCTGAGCACCTTCTTCCATGTCCTTAACCCAACCCCCACACACCCAGTCCCTGTCATCACATGGGCTGCTACCACAAACAATTCATTAGCAGCCACAAATGGTCCCCATTAGCAACTATTGACTCTCTTAGGCTGACCTTTCCCCATTCCTTTACCTGACCAACTGAGTTTTTCTCTCTCTCTGGGCTCCATCGTCATTATCGTTTACTCCTCCTCCCCCTCTCCACATCCCATCTTCAGTATATAGACCAACCTTTTCCTAGCTACTAACAGTTCTGAAGAATGGTTACTGGACCCAAAACGTTAACTCTGCTTTCTCTCCAAATGCTGCCAGACCTGCTGAGTTTTTCCAGCAATTTCCACATTTGCCATGTTATGCGATCCCTGCTTAAAAAATAAAGGGTTTCACATTTACAACATGGATAAGGCAACTTCTTTTTTTCTCTGTCAAGCTGTTGAAAATCTTTGGAAGTCTCTGCCTCAAAAGAAGTGGAAGTAGAGTTGTTGAGTATTATTTAAGGCAGAGGTAGATGCATTTTTTACAAGTAAGGGGGTAAAAGGTTAATAGGAAAGGTGTGTTTAAAGTTACAATGAGACCTGTCAAGATCCTGTTGAATAAAATAATAGACTTAAGGGGCTGAATGGTCTATTCCTGCTCCAATATCATGTATTCAGAAACACAACTGCAAAGCTAATAGCTGTATAAGTACCAATGAAGCTGTTAAGTGAACTAGACTCAAGTTCATTAATTTATAATCACATACTTAACGTTTTTATATTGTTCTTAAAAATGGAAAATGATTCAAATGGATAATTTTGAAAGCAATATTATGATGGTACCGTGAAAGTATTGAGAATAAACTGCATATAAATTAGTTAACTTGATTGCATTTTTCTTAACACGAGATTTGATAATTTCAGTAATGATAAAACTCAAATCCACATTTATTATTATTAGTTGTCATTTAAGACCATTTCTCATTATTGTATAATCATTACAATGGTCACTCTGGGCATAGATTACATGGCCAAAAATGATAGAATATCTTGTCCTTTTATTTGAACTGTCAGCACTGACATTTATTAACTTTAAGTAGAACTCATTGAGAGACTGTCAGAAAATAATTACAGCCACAGAAAGTGAACCATAAAACATATTAATAATTATTCATTTAATTTTTGTCTGGTCAAATAAATGATTCAGAGTGCTTTTAAATAAAATTCTCTGGATAATTTCCATGAATAAATGCTAATGTATGCAAAGCTCTAAACGAATGCTGAAACTTTAATCAAATGAATTTTAATTCAGCTCCATAGTGCACCTGATTCACCTATTCAGAAGTAATCATGTAGCTGTAGAAATAAGACTGCACATCACTCAAGTGATAAGATGTTAAAGGAAATGAAATGTGAATCACCATGTAATGAAGAGGTAGACCTGTCCATGCAGTAGGCTAAACTCTCATGAAGTACTTAAAACTGCATGCAATAAATGTAAAAATCAAAGTGTATCACACATACCGAGGGAAGAAGGAAATATTTTGTGCAATGTAATTTATTTTTTGAAGTCCTAAATATCAAATGAAGCATTTGATTCAGGCAGAAGCATGGATATACATAAAATGATTACAAAATTATTGTACTGAAATAAAGAAAAGAGAATGCCGCTGGTTAGCTCACTTGGCTAGATAGTTGGTGTACAGTTCAGAATAACACCCACTGCACAGAACAAGTTTGATTCCTGCTCTGGCTGAGATAAGTGAAAGATGTGCCCTCTTCACTCTGTTCTTAAAGTAGAAGGCAGCAACAAATATACTTTAGGTTTGGATCATGAAAGAATAAGAGGAAAAGCTATTATCAAATCATTGAGTCTTCTTGAGCCTCGCATTCATGTTCAGGAGAATTTTGTTTACAGCGTATTGATTTTTAAAATTTGTTTGTTTGTTTTATTTGGGCACCTTTGGCATGGCCAGCATTTGTTGCCCAAGCCTAACTGTCTTTGGACTGAGTAGCTTGCTTATTATTTCACAGAGCAGGAAGGAATTAATCACATTGCTGTAGGTATAGAGTTGGATGTCGGCCAGACCAGGTAAGGTCAGCAAATTTTCTTGACATTAGACTTTGATGATCTGAAATGTATTGCCCGAAGGCCACAGTACAGCATTGTCTGATGTTTCTATTGTGGTAGTACATATATTGCAAGTAATTTTCATTCTTATAATTGATGTTACTAATAACTACTTACAACATCAATTACAAAAATTACAACTTTTTCAGCACTTTTAGTTAGTATGTAAGTGACCTGAAGGAATATTGATGTTTCCAAAACGGTGAGTGGCTTGGAGAAGTACTAACAGCTAGTGGTGTACCCATACATCTGCTACCCTTATCTTCCTTAATGCTAGCATCTGGGAGTTTGGAATGTGTTGTCTAAGGAATCTTGATGAATTTCTGCAGTGCATTTTGTTGATGGTACACACTTCAGTTACTCAGTGTCATGGTGGAGGCAATGGGTGTTTGTGAAATCTGGAGTCATGGTTCTTGATTATTGCTGGTCAGCAGGGGAATATTCCATCATGTTCTTGACTTGTGACTTGCAGATAGTGGACAGGCCTTAGGGAGTCAGGAAGAAAGGTACTTGTTGCAATATTCCCAGTATCTAGTAGCTACTGAATTTAGTTAATGGTAACCTTCAGGATGTTGATAGTAGGGGATTTAGAGATAGTGATGCCAAAGAAGGTCAAGGGATCAGATTCTCTCTTGTTGAAGATGGTTATTTTCTGGTACTCAATTAACATAATACTTTTCAGCCAAAGCCTGGATATTGTCCAGGTCTTGCTGCATGGACTGCTTCAGTATCTGAGACTCATGAATGATGTTGAACATTGTGCAATCATTGACAAGCATCCTCATTTCTGATTTTAAAGTGGAGGAAAAATCATTGGTGAAGCAGCTCAAGAGGTGGGGCCTACAGCAGTACTCTGAGGAACCGCTGCAAAGATGTTTGCAGCTGAGATAACTGACATCCAACAAAACACCCATTTCCCTTTGTGTGAAATATGACACCAACTAATGGTGACTTTTCCCTGATACTCAGTGTTGCCAGTTTTGTTAAAAGTTCTTTGATGCCACACTCAGTCAAACACAGCCTTGACATCAAGGACAGCCACTCTCACCTAGCTAGTCACTGGAATTCAGCTCTTTTATCCATACTTGAATCAAGGCTATAGTGAGGTAAGGAACTGATTGGAACCCAAACGTGAGATCAGTGAGCATGTTATTGCTTAAGCAAGTACTATTTGATAGCACTGTTGATGACACTTTCCACCAGTTTACTGATGATTGAGAGTATACTGATGGAGCAGTAATTGGCTGGGTTGGATTTGCTCTGCTTTTTCTGTACAGGACATACCTAGGCAACTTTCCACATTGTTGAGTAGAAGCCAAGGTTTGGGTGAAGATTTGTAGCTCGGGTGCTCGTTGTTGTGGTTCTGTTCGCCAAGCTGGAAATTTTTGTTGCAAACGTTTTGTCCCCTGTCTAGGTGACATCCTCAGTGCTTGGGAGCCTCCTGTGAAGCGCTTCTGTGGTGTTTCCTCCAGCATTTATAGTGGCCTGTCCCTGCCGCTTCCGGTTGTCAGTTTCAGCAGTCCGCTGTAGTGGCCGGTATATTGGGTCCAGGTCGATGTGTTTGTTGATGGAGTTTGTGGATGAGTGCCATGCTTCTAGGAATTCCCTGGCTGTTCTTTGTTTGGCTTGCCCTATAATGGTAGTGTTGCCCCAGTCGAATTCATGTTGCTTGTCGTCTGCATGTGTGGCTACTAAGGATAGCTGGTCGAGGCGTTTCGTGGCTAGTTGATGTTCATGGATGTGGATCGTTAGCTGTCTTCCTGTTTGTCCTATATAGTGTTTTGTGCAGTCCTTGCATGGGATTTTGTACACTACATTAGTTTTGCTCATGCTGGGTATCGGGTCCTTCGTTCTGGTGAGTTGTTGTCTGAGGGTGGCTGTTAGTTTGTGTGCTGTTATAAGTCCTAGTGGTCGCAGTAGCCTGGCTGTCAGTTCTGAAATGCTCCTGATGTATGGTAGTGTGGCTAGTCCTTTGGGTTGCGGCATGTCCTCATTCCGTTGTCTTTGTCTTAGGCATCTGTTGATGAAATTCCGCGGGTATCCGTTTTTAGCGAATACCTTGTATAGGTGTTCCTCTTCCTCTTTTTGCAGTTCTGGTGTGCTGCAGTGTGTTGTGGCCCTTTTGAATAGTGTCTTGATGCAACTTCTTTTGTGTGTGTTGGGGTGTTGCTTTCATAGTTCAGGACTTGGTCTGTGTGTGTGGCTTTCCTGTATACCTTTATGGTGAAGCCAGTAACTGTATTGGAAAAGCTTGGCTAGGGGTGAAGCAAGTTCTAGAGTACAAGTCTTCTGTATTATTGCTGAAATGGTGTCAGGGTTTACAGCTTTAGCAGCAACAATATTCCAGCTCTAACCTTGGGTGAATCTTCAATGCATATATATCTTGAGCTGTAGAGTCATAGCGTCAAAGAGACAGGCCCTTTGGCCCCAAATGATCCATGCTGACCAAAATGTCCATCCAAGCTAACCCATTTCCCTGCACTTGGCCCATATCCTTCTAATCCATTCTTATCCATGTATTTGTCCGAATGCCTTTTAAATGTCATTAATGAACCCTCCTCAACTACGTTTGCTGGCAGCTCATTCCATATGCATACCACCCTCTGTTTGAAAACATTGCCCCTCAGGTTCCCTTTTATTTTTTCCCCTGTAACCTTAAACTGATGTCCTCTAGTCCTCGATTCCCCAACCCTGGAAAAGAGACTGTGTTCATGCACTCTATCCATGCCTCTCATGATCTTATATATCTCTATAAGATCAGCCTCCTCAGTCTTCTACGCTGTAAAGAAAAAACGTCCTAGTTTGTCCAACCTCTCCCTATAACTCAAACTGTTGAGCCCTGGCTACATCCTTGTAAATTTCTTCTGCACAGTTTCCAGTTTAATAACATCCTTTCTATAACAAGGTGAGCAAAACTGAACACAATACTCCAAGTGCAGCCTCACCAATGTCCTGTAAAATTGTAACATAACTTCCTAACTTCTATACTCAATGCCCTGACAGATGAAGGCTAGTGTGCCAAAAGCCTTCTTCACTGCCCTGTCTACCTGTGACCCACTTTCAAAGAACTGTGAACCTGAACTCCAAGATCCCTCTGTTTCACTACACTCCTGTAAATAAAGGTGTTTTGCCAAAAAGTCACTCTTTTAAGCAGCATACCTGTGGAAGACAAAACAGTTCCTCACATCTGACTATACAATGGGCTGAATTTTCCCATCCTTTAACCATGTGGGTAATTGCTAGTGAGTTAGAAAAATATGGTGAGATTAGAGAAAGGAGATTCCCAAAGTCAAGAAAGAAGATCTCAATTCTGTAACCATGTTTTGAAAGGAAAGATGAAAATGTTGCTCGTGAGTGATGAGGAGCCTATTTACATCCAATTACAACCTCACCTGGAAACTAGATGCCAACAACTCAGAAGGCGAAATGCCTCCAGCTCATCACTTGCTCCTCTGAGTCTCCATCTTCATTAGTAGATTCCAACATCTTAAGTGTATGCTCCATAAGACAGCAATCATTGGACAATTGTCATTCCTGGGGGTCAGCTAAATGCTCAAAAACTGCAGAGAAATGGAAGAGGGACAGTTACTATTTCCATTACGGGAGACTTTATACTGCTAGAGAGGGGTGAAGTATTTCTAATTAACCGTGTAAATAAGAAGATTGATGAGGAAGGTTCTAAATGTGAAGAAAGCATGTCAATTAGAAAGGAAAGAGAAGAGAGAGTCAGAGTGCATAGTAACTCCGAATAACTAAATTGGATTAATTTCAATGCAAGGGGTCTGACAGGTAAGCTGATGAACTCAGGGCATGTTTACCCATGGTAGTCTTGGCTATTAAAGAAACTTGGCTGAGAGGTAGACAGGAATGGCAGCTCAATGTTCCGGGTTTTAGATGCTATAGGAAGGATTGGAAAGGAGGCAAGAAAGGAGAGGGAGTGGCATTTTTGATTAAAGAATACATTACTGCTGTAACTAGAGAATATATTTCTGAAAAACCGTTCAGTGAAAATGAATGAATAGAAATTGAAAATAAGAAAGGAAAGATCATTTTGATTAAATTGTACAATAGTCAAAGGGAAATTGAGAAATAAGTACGTAGGGAGATGTCAGATATATGTAAGCATAATAAGGTTGCAATAATGGGCAATTTTAATTTTCCAAACATTGACTGAGGCTACCATTGTGTTAAAGATTTGGATGGTGAAGAATTTGTCAAACGTGCTCAAGAAAATTTTCTATATCAATATGTGAATGCTCCTACTGGAAAACCTAACCTTTTGGGCAATAAGGCAGGGCAGGTGACTGAAGTAAAAGTAAAAGTAAAAGTAGGGGAACACTTTGGGTTTAGTGATCATAATTCTATTAGTTTCAAAATGGAGAAAGAAATGCAGGCTAGAGAATGGAGGGAAAGAAATTTTGATGTTTTAAAAAGAGTTCATATTACAGAAGAGAAAGTTCTAGAGGTGTTAGAGAATATAAAGGTGGATAAATCTCTGGGACCTGATCTAATGTATCCCAGAACGTTGTGCGACGTTAGAGAAGAAATTGCGAGACCCCTTGCAGAAATATTTGCATCATCTATAACTGTGGGTGAGGTGCCTGATGACTAGAGGGTGGCTAATTTTACATCTTTGTTTAAGAAAGGTTGTAAGGAGAAACATAGAGGGGAGTTTGCATGTGGAATGAACTTCCTGAGGAAGTGGTGGATGTGGGCACAATTACAGCATTTACAAGACATTCGGATAAGTGCAGGAATAGGAAAAGTTTGGAGGGATATGGGCCGGGAGCAGGCAGGCAGAACTAGTTTAGTTCAGGATTATATTTGGCAGGAACTAGTTGGATCAAAAGGTCTGTTTCTTCGCTGAATGACTTTAGGAACAGACTCACCAGCAAGGCCATGCCCAGCAGCAATTCTTAACCCATGAATGTGACAAGGCTGTTACTGGTCTGGCCTACATGCGACTCCACGATTACAGCAATGTGGTTGACTCTTAATTGCCACCAAGGCAATTAGGGTTGGGGAAATAAATGTTAGTCCAGCCAGCAACATCCATATCCTGTGAATAGATATATTTTAAATAAACACAAACAGCAGTGGGCATGATCTAAGACATGAGCATGGTGAAGACAGTAACAGATGTGTGCACAGTTCCAGGGCTCTTAAGAAACATGGAACCCAAACTACCATTCCCAAATAGCATTCCAGGCTATTGAAGAATTTCAGCAGGAACGCAATGGTGGGCTGGTGTAGTTACTGGGTCAAAATTCTGGCACACCCTTTCTAAGATCAATGTGACTGATCTTAATCTGCAGGACTGCAGTGGTTCAAGAAGGCAGCTTCTCCAGGGAAATTAAGGATGGCCGAGCCAGCAATATGCACAAAACCTTGAATTAAGAAAATAAAAACCTGATCATCCACGCAAAACGTTCTGGAGACATGGTTTCCAATTCCATCTTGGCAAATGGTGTACACAATTGAATACAATTAATAAATCTGAAATTAAAAACCAGTCTAATAGTCACCATGAATCCACTGACAACTGTAATAGAAATCCACCTTGTTCATTAAAGTGCTTTACGAAAGGTAAACCTGCCATTCTAACCTTGCCTGGCCTACATGTGCATTCAGATCCACACCAATGTAGCTGACTCTTACCTGCCCACTGAAATGGTCAAGCAATCCACTCAGTTCTTACTGCTACTATAAGTAGTGATGGAGTCTGATGGACCTATCAGCTTCAATCAAGGCTCTGGGGAAAAACAACAGGCCTTTTGGATTTGCAAAAACACTACAGTCACCACTGTAGTTCAAATCTCAAACAGTGTACAAGACAGAATATAGGGAAGAGATTGAGTGCTTAACAATATGGTGTAAATGTCTCATTTAATGTCAACAAAGGATGGAGCTGATCATTGACTTCAGGAAGCAGAGTGGTGGGCACAGCCCTATCTGCATCAATAGTGTTGAGATGGAGATGGTCGAGAGCATCAAGTTCCCTAGAGTGATGATCACCAATGATCAGTCCTGGTTCACCTCATCGATGCAATGATTGAGAAAGAACAACAACATCTCTGCCTGTTCAGGAAGCGAAGGAAATCCAACATGTCCACAACGACTTTTACTAATTTTTATAGATGCACCATAAAAATACATCCCGTCTGGATGCATCACAGCATGGTAAGGCAACTGCTTTTCCCAAGACCACAAGCAACTACAGAGAGTCATAAACATAGCCCAGTCATAGAGTCATAGAGTCATAGAGATGTACAACACAGAAACAGATCCTTCAGTCCAACTCGTCCATGCTGACCAGCTACCCCAACCCAATCTAGTCCCACCTGCCAGCACCCAGCCCATATCTCTCCAAACCCTTCCTTTTCATATACCCATCCAGATGGCTTTTAAATGTTGCAATTGTACCAGCCTCTACCACATCCTCTGGCAGCTCATTCCATACACATACCACCCTCTGCGTGAAAAAGTTGCCCCTTAGGTCCGTTTTATATCTTTCCCCTCTCACCCTAAACCTATGCCCTCTAGTTCTGGACTCCCCGACCCCAGGGAAAAGACCTTGTCTATTTATGCCCCTCATGATTTTATAAACCTCTATAAGGTGCCCCTTAGCGTCCGACACACCAGGGAAAACAGCCCAGCCTATTCAACCTCCCTATAGCTCAAATCCTCCAACCCTGGCAACACCCTTGTAAATCTTTTCTGAGCCCATTCAAGTTTTACAACATCTTTCCGATAGGAAGGAGACCAGAACTGCATGCAATATTCCAAAAGTGGCCGAACCGATTTCCTGTATAACCGCAACATGACCTGTACTCAACTCCTGTACTCAATACTCTGACCAATTAAGGAAAGCATACCAAACACCTTCTTCACTATCCTGTCTACCTGCGACTCCACTTTCAAGGAGCTATGAACCTGCACTCCAAGGTCTCTTTGTTCAGCAACACTCCCTAGGACCTTACATTAAGTGTACAAGTCCTGCTAATATTTACTTTCGCAAAATGCAGCACCTCACATTTATCCAAATTAAGCTCCATCTACCACTCCTCAGCCCATTTGCTCATCTGATCAAGATCCTGTTGTAATCTGAGTTAACCTTCTTCACTGTCCACTACACCTCCAATTTTGGTGTCATCTACAATCTTATTAACTATACCTCTTATGCTCACATCCAAATCATTTATATAAATGACGAAAAGTAGTGGACCCAACACCAATCCTTGTGGCACTCCACTGGTCAGAGGCCTCCAATCTGAAAAACAACCCTCCACCATCACTCTCTGTCTTCTACCTTTGAGCCAGTTCTTTATCCAAATGGCTAGTTCTCCCTATATTCCATGAGATCTAACCTTGCTAACCAGTCTCCCATGGGGAACCTTGTTGAACGCCTTACTGAAGCCTAAATAGATCATGTCTACTGCTCTGCCTTCATTAATCTTCTTTGTTACTTCTTCAAAAAACTCAATCAAGTTTGTGAGACATGATTTCCCACAAACAAAGCCATGTTGACTAACCCGAATCAGTCCTTGCCTTTCCAAATATATGTACAGCCTGTCCCTCAGGATTCCCTCCAACAACTTGCCCACCACCGACATCAGGCTCACTGGTCTATAGTTCCTTAACTTGTCCTTACCACCCTTCTTAAACAGTGGCACCACGTTAGCCAACTTCCATTCTTCCTGTGATTATCGATGATCCAAGTATCTTAGCAAGAGGCCCAGCAATCACTTCCCTAGCTTCCCAGAGAGTTCTAGCGTACACCTGATCAGGTCCTGGGGATTTATCCTCCTTTATCCATTTCAAGTCATCCAGCACTTCCTCCTCTGTAATATGGACATTTTTCAAGATGTCATCATCTATTTCCCTACATTCTATATCTTCCATGTTCTTCTCTACAGTAAACACTGATGCAAAATACTCATTTATTAACTCTCCCTTCTCCTGTGGCTCCACACAAAAGCCATCTTGCTGATCTTAGAGGGGACTTATTCTCTCCTGAGTAACCCTTTTGACCTTTATGAATTTGTAAAAACCCTTTAGAGTCTCCTTAACTCTATTTGCCAAAGCTCTCTATGTCCCCTTTTTGCCCTCCTAATTGCCCTCTTAAGTATTCTCCTACTGCCTTTATACTCTTCTAAGGATTCATTTGGTCTATTCTGTCTATACCTTATATATGCTTTCTTCTTTCTCTGAACCAAATCCTCAATAACTTTAGTCATCCGGCATTCTCTATACCTAATAGTCTTTCCTTTCACCCTAACAGGAAATATACTGTCTCTCTGCACACTCGTTATCTCATTTCTGAAGGTTTCCCATTTTCCAGCTGTCCCTTTACCTGAGAACATCTGCCCCCCCAGTCAGCTTTTGAAAGTTCTTGCCTAATACTGCCAAAATTGGCCTTTCTCCAATTTAGAACTTCAACTTTTAGATCTGGTCAATCTTTTTCCATCATTATTTTAAACCTAATAGAATTATGGTCACTGGCCCCAAAGTGCTCCCCCACTGACACCTCAGTGACTTGCCCTGGCTTATTTCCCAAGAGTAGGTCAAGTTTTGCACCTTCTTTAGTAGGTACATCCACCTACTGAATCAGAAAATTTTCCTGTACATGCCTAAGAAATTCCTCTCCATCTTAACCCTTAGCACTATGGCAGTCCCAGTCTATGTTTGGAAAGTTAAAGTCCCCTACCATAACCCCATCATGAAAACCAGCCTTCGATCCATTGACTCCATCTATACTTCCCAATGTCTCAGGAAAACAATCAACATAATCAAAAACTCCTTCCACCACAGTTATACTCATTTCCACCCTCTTCTGTCGGTCAGAAATATACACACACAAACTGATTCAATAACAGCTTCTTCCCTGCTGTTATCAGACTTTTGAACGGACCTCTCAAATATTAATTCTGATCTCTCTATGCACCTTCTCTGTGGCTGTAACACTGTATTCCAAACTTGTTCTGCTACCCTGATGCACTTTGTGTGTAAGATCTGCCTGCATAAAGCATAAAACAATACTTTTCACTCTATCTTGGTACATGTGACAAAAGTCAATAATGAATCAAGTCCTTGTTACTAATGTTTAAGTGGACATCTGCCACATTTGGAATGCAGTCTTCCAGATTAGTCAAGAAACAATGTGCTGTAGTCGTTCTCATGAAATCATAAGAATAGAGGCAAAGTCCAAAACACCATTGTCACTATACCTGGATATGTCCCAAGTCAAGACAGATACACCAGTTGTGGTAGCACTGTAGTATACGTTGCTAGGGTGTTGCACAGGAAGTCATAGAGTCATAGAGATGTTCAGCATGGAAACAGACCCTTCGGTCCAACCTGTCCATGCCGACCAGATATCCCAACCCAATCTAGTTCCAACTGCTAACACCCGGCCCATATCCCTCCAAACCCTTCCTATTCATATACGCATCCATATGCCTCTTAAATGTTGCAATTGTACCAGCCTCTACCACATTCTCTGGCAGCTCATTCCATACACATACCACCCTCTGCGTGAAAAAGTTGCCCCTTAGGTCCGTTTTATATCTTTCCCCTCTCACCCTAAACCTATGCCCTCTAGTTCTGGACTCCCCGACCCCAGGGAAAAGACCTTGTCTATTTATCATATCCATGCCCCTCATAATTTTGTAAACCTCTATAAGGTCCCCCCCCAGCCTCCGCGCTCCAGGGAAAACAGCCCCAGCCTGTTCAGCCTTTCCCTATGGCTCAAATCTCCAACCCTGGCAACATCCTTGTAAATCTTTTCTGAACCCTTTCAAGTTTCACAACATCTTAATATTCAATTTCCTATTCTACCACCTGCTGCAAGGAAACTATACATCAACAATTCCCGACATGAAAGTCAGAGAGTGTCCCTGACTACTTCAGATTAACACTTGTTCTTCAGGGCTGCCATCTTGGACACTCAGCAATAGCACCTCAAGCACACTCCAGGGGTCCAGCCACCTGCACCCCTTGTTCATGGATGCTGGCATCTGATACCTGAAGCCTCTCAGAATCCTCATAGCACCTCTTAGATCCACTTAAAGGATACTTCTGTATTTTAAAGTGGCACTTTAGATTGCAGTGGCAACTAGCATTGCAATGCTGCTGTAAGCACACTTGGTATGCTGGGACAGGCAGCCAGCTCACTGATTGGACTAGGCTGCACCCCACGTCTGTTCTCTCCTGGACTAAGGGTATGGGAGGGATGGTGTGAGTAGAAGTGGGCAGTAAAGCAGTTAGTACTCAACAGTGACTCCGGACTCCATTAACACATTGATAAAATACTCACAAGGAACTGATTCTATGTAGTTTGCCAGTAACATAAAATGATTCTTGTAGTCTTACCTATAAATGTGTGGTTAATGTTTGTTTCCAGTTTGATTTCAGTTTTCATTTCAGATGTAGAGATTTGCTGATGTTATTTGAATAAATTTAAGGTTCAAGCTCCACATATTTCCGTTCAGATTTTTATCTTAATAATCTCTACTTTGACAATGGTCTTTGAATTTAAATTCAGCGCAAACCAACCTCCCAGTTTTTTGATGTGAAGGACTTTGAACTCTAGCAACCATCAGGAACCTGAGAATATAAATACAGATGAATTATCAGTTTAAAACCAGAATGAGTACATTGGGAGTGCAGAAAACATGCAACTCTTTTTGATAGTCAAAGTAATTAAAAATAAATTGCTGAGATTCTTAAATAGATGGATTCAAACATAAACAAAAACTGGTTTGTTATGTTATTTACAATAAAGGCATCTGCAGCTGTGAAATAACTGACTAAAAATATTTTAGATGGCTATGTCAATCATTTATGTCATAGCAAATTTTAGATATTGCTTTCTAAATTCACAAAAGAATACTTTGTACGCAATATTGCTACCATATTTTCAAATAATGAATCAAAATTATTTTAGTGTCTAATAAGATTTTGGATTAATTTCAATCTGATTTGAGCTGTGCCTTTACTAATAAGTTAAAATATAAGTTAGATTATAGTTACATTTCGCCTGCATGTTTTCCTAATACAACAAAATAATGTAATTTTATTTGTTTGTTGTTTCTTTAGTAATACAAAAACCTTGCAAAGCAGCTTCATTTAATATGGAATCATCATAAAACCATTTGCTTGTGGCTCCAGAGACAGAATAAAAAGATTATATTTTATAATGCATTTATCATTCATGCACTGTTTACCAAAAGTTATGGGGTAAATATTCAGAGTGTTAGTAATTTTATTTCATACTGCACCAAGAGGCATCATTAGCCAATTATTAGTTACAACATCCAGTTCCATAAGTGCATTCTAATATTTCAAACCCATACCTCATCAGTTATTGCAAATCTCTATCAGCGAAGCATTTCTTGCTACCGAAATACTTGAGGCAATGTGTTTCATCTTTTTTTTAATAACTGATAGAATTTTGAATATGAAATAATTATTTATAGTTACTTGATGTGTCTTCAAATATATTACTGAGTATTGAAAAATCATCCCTGAGCACACAAATCCTCATCCTAATTCAGAAATTGTTGGAGCAGTGGAGCATCTCTTGATGAGTGACAAGAATTGGATTTTTTTTTACTGTATCCTTTTTATACCACTAATTGCTATGAATGTGACTGATAATGACATCGTAAGATCATCATGAGTCTTAGATCTGATGAGCATCAAGTCCAATGCTTTATTTCCTTACCCAATGAAATTTAAGTTTAGACAAAGAATGATGAAATAAGAATGAGTGTGAACCAGAGTCAAATTGGATAATGGGAGAAAAAGAAGATGCATGCATGTCAGCACCATATGTAAAGTCACAGGGTCCTTATGAAATAAATTACCAGCTGTAATGACAATGGCAAGATTAAGTCATCATAGCCCTTTAAATCCACCAATGCACATAACGGGGAGGCTCATAGCGAGATAGTAATTACTTTTTCATAGGTGGAGCTAATATTAAACAGTACAAATTGTCCTACAACTAATGTCAAAACAGAACTCATAGTAAATACAACCATAGCTTTTTTTTTCAGAGTACTGTAATGATTAATAGTTAGCCCAACTCTCGGCAACATCTGTTACCTGATCGCAAACGATCTATCACAGCCCTTTATTTGATTGTCTGTTACAACAAAATCATGTTCAAAAATGTCAGCAAAATAAACTTGACTAAAAAGTATTTTTCTGGGTAATTGGAAATCTTTCGAGATTTAATTGCACCTCATTGCATTTTGATAATTCCTTCTTCATGTAATAGAACATACATACAAATTTGGCTGTCAGATTTTTTTCCATGAATAAGGTTTCCTCCATTAACAACAAGTATACTGCAAGGCGAGGGCCTAGTGGTATTGTAGCTGGACTGTTAATCCAGAAACTCAGTTAAAGTTCTGGGTTTGAATCCTGCCATGGCAGACGGTGGAATTTGAATTCAATGGTAAAAAAAAATCTGGAATTAATTGTATAGATTGTCAGGAAAACGCATCTGTTCATTAATGTCCTTTAGGCAAGGAAATTGCCATCCTTACTGGCCTGGCCTATATGTGATTCCAGATGCACAGCAACGTGGTTGATTCTGAAATGCCTTCTGGGCAATTAGGGAAAGGCAATAAATGTTGCCCAGCCAGTGATGCCCTCATCCCATGAATGAATAAAGAAAAAACTATTTGTCAGGCCTCTGTTCCTGGTACAAAATTTCAATTTTGATGAAAGCTTTGGTAATTAATTTTCAATGAAGAATTAGTAATTTTTGGTTCAAATGATTTTTTTAAACATGTTTTTTCCTTAATTCCTTAATTCCTTTTTATCTTGTAATTCTTCTACTCAAACTGTAGGCCTTTCCTAAGAAAACTGTAATAATGAAAAATTAACATACATGAAAACCAAAATCCAGAAAGAGTAAGAATTAATTACAACAAAGCATGCATTCTGTTTCAAACTTTGAATGTTGACAAGTTGATAATTATAATTTTATTTTAATCTATTTTAATGTTTGTAAACGGAAATACAGTATCTCTTTCTCCAATTTATAGATAATTGATAAGCTTGCCACTTAATGTGATAACAAATCACACTGACAATGAAAAGGTTTTCGGTCATCAATGGTCTAAACTGAGTTGGCAGCTTCAATGTTCCAATTGATTAGGTTTGGAATAGTCTGGAGCTAATAACTGACATCCAGTATATCCTATAGATATATATCTCAGACACTTGGCTTACTCCAAATCCTAACTACATCTTCCTGCTATTGTATGCAGATACATGGATAGTTTTGTGATTTTTGAATGGGCGATCAACAGAGTAAATGACTAGATAGAAATTTTGAGGCCTCCGGAGTGATTCGAATCTGCTGTTATGTTGTGAATGCCAAAGGGATAGTTAACTGGATTTCAGCCACAGGAATATCAATTAAGTAGAGTAGGAAAATATAGTTGAAATGAATGGGTGCACACAATATTGCTTCTGGAAGCTTATCACTGGCCAAACTGGGAGCAAGGGAATTCTGTAATGCCTATTTAAACAAGCTACTTGTGCTGCATTAGGATTTTGCAATATATTGCTGTCTAACCAGCAGCCCTGAAAGAGACTTATGAAAGCTTTTGAAAGAAATATAAGTCCTGATTGTTTTTTTTTAAATACAGCTTGACAATCTGAAACTAAGACTGATTATTCTGGCTGCAGACTGCTACAACCACCTGCTGCTGGCCCACAGTCATCTCACAGAAAAACAATACACGTGAGCCTAAAACTGAACTATAGAAGCAATCATCTCAACATTTCAAAATAAGCTGTAATCAGAACATTATTTCATCAAGCCACCACACACTGCAGTATAGAGAACTACAAAGAGCAGAGGAAAATCATCTATATAGTGTATTCAAAAAGAATAGGTATCCAATGAACACAGCCCGCCAATTTCTTAGCAACAACTCCAACCAAGCAGACAAAACATATCCAGAAACCCTAGCCGCACTTCCCTACATCAAAGACATCTTGGAAATGGCTGCCATAATACTCAGACCTCTTGGCATCATGGTAGCTAACAAACCCACTAAAACAAACACACTAAAACAGCAGCTAATGAACTTGAAAGACCCTATACAGGCAACAAGCAAAACTAATGTCATTTATAAATTGCCTTGCAAGAAATGTAACAAACAGTACATTGGACAAACAGACAGAAAACTAACCACCAGGATATATGAACATCAATTAACCACAAAAAGACATGACCCACTCTCACTAGTATCTTTACATACAAATGAGGAAGGACCCCACTTCAACTGGGACAACACATCCATCCTAGGATAAGCCAAACAGAGACATGCATGAGAATTCCTAATAGCATGGCATTCTAACTGGAACTCTATCAACAAACACAATTGTCACCCCCTGAGAAAAAGAACAGGAAATGGCATCATCACAAGAAATGACATCACCAATCCAAGGAAACCTGAATACATAAATAAAAAGTGGCCCATACCACCAGAGCTTCACCGGAGGCTTACTGATGATGTTACCTAGTATGTTACCTAGAAACATCTAAAAACAAACCTTCCAGCTCAGCAAGTGAACTTACATCCAGAACCTCAACCTGAGCTACAAATCTTCTCAAAACTCACTAACTTGGTAGACAATATAGTTTGTGGCCATCTGAATGACTAGCCCAATTATTAACTACCACCTCTCCCAAGATTTGAGCTAATTTTAAAATAGAATTACCACATTCACGTTACAACATATTTTACCAAGCCATTCTCTTCCAATGATTCTCCATTGTCATGTGTTATATGGGACTACATCCATTTGTTTCCATTATCACCTATCCAATTGTAACCAGAGTGTCAATTGTATGACTTCTCTTCCAATCCTCTGATTAACGAACAAAAGGGGTTGTGCAGATAGCTATCTCTGGTATCTCTCAACTATTTGTACTCAGCCTTCTTCATAATTATCAACCAGCCCTCAGCAAAAACATTCCTCATTCATTTTCACAAATTTGCCTTTGACATGCAGTTCTAACTTACCACCATCTTTTTCCCCTCCTCCAAGGTTGCAAAGTCGTCAAGTTACTTATCCAGTACTGAATGAACAGGAGTTAAATACGAGGGGAAAGTATGGGTGAAATTTAATGCCTCCCCAGGGGGCAGGTTTGGATGTAGATAGAGCTTTTTATTGTGTGTGAGTATGCTGCCTTCATATCTCTCCCTCACATTAGGTTTGGAGTGGAAAGGTTTAATGATAGCCTTCCTAGCCTGGTATCATTTGAGGCCTTTCATTGGGTAAATAATACCCATTTAAGTGCCCACTCTGCCGTTGGCACTATTCGACCAGCGGCTGGTCAATGAAACCTTATACAGTATACTTTAGGGGTCCCAATGAGTCTCGGGAGATAGTGGAGGGGCGTCCTCAGAAAGAGGCACAATGCCTACATGAGGGGTCCTGGCAGCTGAAGGTTCTCAGGTTTGCTGAGAACCTTCTCCTGCCTTTTCATCCAAACTATTTCCCAACATCTTGGCTCTAACGATCTGTGGCCTGGATCTGTCACTGATCCTGTCCAGCAGTTACTCCTGTTCCACTGTGAGTGAAGGTGGTCATATCTAAAGGAAGCAGTGGGATCCATCCATCAGCTTCAGTCCTTACCTCAAACTCCCTTCTTTTCCTGACTCAAAGCGTCTCCTTGGCAACTATTTGAAGCTGAAGCAAACTGTCTGTATATTTGATCCTAAACTTCCAACCACACATCTGCATCATTATTAAGGAGAGAAATTTCCTCTCCCAGGGTGTTAAGAACAATGACAAGCATAATAAGTTACTTGAGCGAGAGTCCAAAAATCAGATAATCGTTAACCTGTCACAGTTAAGTCCTCTCCCCTCCAATGGTGCCACTACTTTCTTGTCATCAGGTGACAAGAAGCTTTTGAACATGCATTTGCATCTCATTAATTACTCCAGTCACCAGAATTAACATCCCCTTCTCAGGTAGCCTCACCTAATTGAGTTACTAGATGCTACAGAATCTCGATCACACAAACTAAGTGGGTTGCGTGCCACTGTTCTTTCTCTTCATTTTAGGTGAAACCATTACAAACACACTGGGGGCCCTCAGGTTGAGTCAGGCACAAGGTTTCCACGAACTATCATCCCACCCACTGGGTGATGGCAATGTCAGGCTCTCAGGTACTACACATTGGATGACCAAGTACAGCGTGACTTTGTTCGAACTTTAGCACAGAAGGAAAAGCAGGCAGTTTTTCCCTGAAAGGGGAAGTTTATTGATTAGAAAAGGCAGGTAGCTCACAGGAAACAGTAGGAATCAATCTGAAAGTAGGCCACACATCAATGCACAGCACAGAGCTGTGTCAATATTAAAGGTGCAGTGACAGCAAATACAATGCATATGTTTGCAAATAAAGTGCCTATGGTTGAAGGCCATGCAATGTGTGAAAGGAAGAAGGCAGACAGTTTGGGGGGGGTGAAGGTGGATTTCAGTAGGTCATTGGGTACTGTCAGAAACAGACGAAGGCTATTCCTAGTTTGAGGGGCTGGTTGTTGTCAATCAATTGATCCAGGGCTGAGGATTCAGTGTTTTAGGGAGGTCTTAGTCATGGTCTTAGTCATGGTACTGTGTCCTGCTCCTGCTGGTCAGTGAGCCATGGTCCGACTGCACAATCCTTTTGCTGTTCTTCTGTTTGTGCTGAATACTTTTTCTGGTTACCATCCCCTACCAAGTTAGTTTCAACCCTCCCAGCATGAGCAAACATGCCCCCAAAGATGCTGGCCATATTCTTTCTAAGGTTTAACAGCACACAGCCACCTATCTGTTTCTCATTAAGTGCCCTACACAGAATTGGCATCAGTCAACAGCGATGCTGAGGAGGTTGTGGATAGCACATTTACTGAATTGGTCACACCGCAGATTAGAATTGCTGAGGGAGACAGTGAATAGGTGACCAAAAGGCAGAGAAAGAGCATGAAGGCAGTGCAGGTATCTCCTGCGGTCATCTCCCTCCAAAACAACTATAGCATTTTGGATGCTGTTTGGGGAGATGGCTCACCAGGGGAAGGCAACAGTAGTCAGGTTCATGGCACCGTAGCTGGCTCTGCTGTACAAGAGGGCAGGAAAAA
Organism: Chiloscyllium plagiosum; assembly: GCF_037043375.1. Taxonomy (NCBI): domain Eukaryota; kingdom Metazoa; phylum Chordata; class Chondrichthyes; order Orectolobiformes; family Hemiscylliidae; genus Chiloscyllium; species Chiloscyllium plagiosum. Next base: position 100,727,556 of record NW_028270142.1, on the reverse strand, counting down.
GAATGGAAGGGCTATAGTCACAGGGGATTCAATTGTAAGGGGATTAGATAGGCAGTTCTGTGTTTGAAAATGAGACTTCTGAATGGTATGTTACTTCCCAGGTAGGTGCATAGTTCAGGGATGTCTTAGATTGGCTACAGGACATCCTGAAAGGGGAGGGTGAACAGCCAGCTGTCGTGGTGCATATAGGCACCAACAATATAAGTTAAAATGGGATGAGGTCCTACAAGCAGAATATAGGGAGTTAGAAGCCAAGTTAAAAAGTAGGAGCCCCAAGGTAGTCATCTCAGGATTGCTACAAGTGCCAAGTGCTAGTCAGAGTAGAAATGAAAATATAGGCAGGATGAATGCGTGACTTGAGAGATGGTGCAGGAGGGACGAGTTCAGATTTTTGGGACATTGAAACCGGTTGTGGGGGAGGTGGGACTATTGCAAATTGGACAGTCTATACATAGGCTGGACTGGAACCAATTACCTTGGGGGTGCTTTTGTGAACGCTGTTGGGGAGGGTTAATACTAATGTGGCAGGGGGATGAGAACCAATTGAGGAGGTTAGTGGACAGTAAAGAGGTAGTAACTAAAGCCTGTAAGGAATTAGATAATGACATCAGGCAGGGAGAAGATGATGAACACAAAGGGACAGGTGGTCTGAAGTGCATTTGTTTTAATGCGAGAAGTGTAGTAGGTAAGGCAGATGAACTTAGGGCTTGAATTAGTACCTGAGAAAGTAATGTTATTGCTATTACTGAGACTTGGTTGAGGGAAGAGGATGGTTGGCAACTAAATATCCCCGGATATAGATGCTTCATGTGGGATAGACAGGGTGGTAAAAGGGGTGGAGGAGTTGCATTACTGGTCAGAGAGGATATTACAGTTGTGCTGAAGGAGAGCACTACGGAGGACTCGAGCAGCAAGGCAATATGGGCAGAGTTCAGAAATAGGAAGGGTGCAGTAACAATGTTGGGGCTGTACTACAGGTCTCCCAACAGTGAACGTGAGATAGAGGTACAAATATGTAAACAGATTACAGAAAGTTGTAGGAGCAACAGGGTGGTGGTGATAGGAGATTTTAATTTTCACAACATTGACTGGGATTCACTTAGGGGAGAAAGTGAGGTCTGCAGATGCTGGAGATCAGAGCTGAAAATGTGTTGCTGGAAAAGTGCAGCAGGTCAGGCAGCATCCAGGGAACAGGAGAATCGACATTTTGGGCATAAGCCCTTCTTCAGGAATGGGATTCACTTAGTTTTTTAGGCCCTAGATGGAGCAGAATTTGTAAGGAAAATCCAGGAAACTTTATAGAGCAGTATGTAAATAGTCCAACTTGGGAAGGGGCCATATTGGACCCGATGTTGGGTCCAACAGATATCTTTGCAGCATCCTTGAAAACTGGAGAAGGTTCCAGAGGACTGGAGAACTGCTAATGTTGTCCCCTTGCTTAAGAGGGATAACAGGGATAATCTAGGTAATTATAGACTGGTTAGCCTGACATCAGTGATAAGGAAACTGCTGGAGAAGATACTGAGGGATAGGACCTATTTACATTTGGAAGAAAATTGGCTTATCAGTGATAGGCAACATGGTTTTGTGCAGGGAAGGTCATGTCTTACCAACTTTATAGAATTCTTTGAGGAAGTGACAAAGTTGATTGATGAGGGAAGGACAGTGGATGTTGTATATATTGACTTCAGTAAGGTATTTGATAATGGTAGGCTGATGGAGAAAGTGAAGTCACATGGGGTCCAGAGTGTACTAGCTAGATGGATAGTGAACTGGCTGGGCAGCAGGATCGGAGAGTAGTAGTGGAAGAGAGCTTCTCAAAATGGAGACCTGTGACCAGTGATCCGTATTGGGACCACTGTTGTTTGCGATATATGATCTGGAGGAAGCTATAGGTAATCTGATTGGCAGGTTTGCATATGACGTTAAGATTGGTGGAATAGCAGATAGTGAAGGGGACTGTCAGAGAATACAGCAAAATATAGATAGTTTGGAGGGTTGGGCAGAGAAATGGCAGATGGAGTTCAATCTGGGCAAATGCGAAGTAATGCACTTTGGAAGGTCTAATTCAAGAGCGAGCTATATGGTAAATGGAAAAGCCCTGGGGAAAATTAATGTACAGAGAGATCTATGTGTTCGGGTCCATTGTTCCCTGAAGATGACAACACAGGTCAGTAGAGTGGTCAAGAAGACATACGGAATGCTTTCCTTCATTGGACGGAATATTGAGTACAAGAGTTGGCAGGTCATGTTATAGTTGTATAAGACTTTGGTTCAGCCACTTTTGGAGTACTGCATACAGTTCTGGTCACCACATTACCAAAAGGATGTAGATGCTTTGGAATGGGTGCAGAGGAGCTTCATCAGGCTGTTGCCTGGAATGGAGGTGCTAGCTATAAAGAGAGGTTAGGTAGATTAGGATCATTTTAATTAGAAAGATGGAGGTTGACAGGGGATCTGATTGAATTCTACAAAATCATGGGAGGTATAGACTGGGTGGATAGTAAGAAGCTTTTTCCCAGAGTACAGAACTCAATAATCAGGGGTCATGAGTTCAAGGTGAGAGGAGAAAAGTTTAAGGGAGATATTCATGGGAAATTCTTTACGCAAAGCGTGGTTGATGCCCGGAACACATTGTCAGCGGAGATGGTGGAGTGGGCATGATGGCATCATTTAAGATGTATCGGACAGATACATGAATGGGCAGGGAGCAGAGGGATACAGATCCTTAGAAAATAGGTAACAGGTTAAGATAGAGGATCTGGATTGGTGCAGGCTTGGAGGGCCGAAGGGCCTGTTCCTGTTCTGTAATTTTCTTTGTTCTTTGTTCTTTGTTCCCAGCAGTACAGCGAATGGCAGCACTCCAAACATGAAGTCTTTCTCTCACATCTTCACTCAATGCCTTCACCCTATTGAGCGTTTAAGCATTCGAGGGTGTTGGGCATCTGGAACGCACTGCCTGTAAGGGGTGGTAGAGGCAGAAACATTTGTAACATTTAAAAAACATTTAGATGTGCTGTTGTGATGCCAATGCATATAAGTATATCTGCCAAGGTGCTGAAAACTGCGATTAGAATAGGTCTCTGTTTGTTTACTGGCAAAGACCTAATGGGTTGAAGGACCTTTCTCTGTGCTGTTGACGTCTATGACTTTGTGAACCCTGTAGATGTTATACAAATTTCTAAGTAGCTAACTATTGGAGTCAAGACTCAGAAGTCTTGGGGAGCTGAGAAAATGAAAATTACTGGCTGTGTTGACAGAAACTGCAAAGAACTTGGGCAAAGTCTGCAGCCATTTAGTATTTCATCCAGCTGAGTGAGTGGAGCTGAAAAGATCTCAAGTAATATTTGTTTGATCTATCTGAAAAAAAGATTGGTGTTCAGGCAAAAACATAGAGGTAGGATTGGCTCAGTAAGCTAGCTGTCAGTAAAGAGTTAGACATTGTAAAGGAGATTGATAGACCTGAACAGGAGCAGTCACTGAGGGAATCCATGACACAATAGTTCTTGAGGGGGAGCTTTGAAGCCAGATTGGCAACAGTGAAGAATTATAATCCTTCGTGAAGCTAAAATGTGATTTGATAAACCACTGTGTCATTCACATCTAGATGAAATTGCTGAGAATTCCATGGTGTCTGTCATAATTGCATTTGCTATTTGATGTGTACTGTGGGATGTTTGATCACAGTCTCTTATCCATATTTACTACATGTTAATTATGAGCATCAGAAGTAAGCTGTATAAGTATGACTCTAATGTTCCCTAGGTTTCACACTTTGTCAACTTTAGAAATAAGAATTACTGGTCATTTACTGTATCATATCATTGATAGTCTAAGATCATAACAAGGGTCATTAGGGTCACAAGAATTACAAGACAATAGGGAACCTGTAGTCTGTAGACTGGTAGGTAAATTATAGATCACAGGCAGAGCATGTCACTGCAGTGAATACAAGGTCAATGCCTCACTGTTGTTATGAAGTTGAAGGCATGTACTGTACCTTTAAGAGAAAGTGAAAGTTGTTTTGGCATTGAGAGTTTGCAGGAACCTGTCATGTGACTGGCAACCTCAGAGTGTACTGGAAAGTCGAAAATATATAACATTTGGCTGTGAAATACCTATCTCTTGGTTGCTATGTTTTCACAACAGTTCAATTTTAACCAATCAGTTTAAATTATGTGGGGAGAAAGTGAGGACTGCAGATGCTGGAGATCAGAGCTGAAAATGTGTTGCTGGAAAAGCGCAGCAGGTCAGGCAGCATCCAAGGAGCAGGAGAATCAACGTTTCGGGCATGAGAAGAAGGGCTGAAGAAGGGCTCATGCCCGAAACGTCAATTCTCCTGCTCCTTGGATGCTGCCTGACCTGCTGCGCTTTTCCAGCAACACATTTTCAGTTTAAATTATGCCCCAGGATACTATAACCCAATCAAATTTGAATTTTGCTGTTTTGATAATATCAAACCAATGAGATGATCCAATGTTTGGGGTATAAATAAGCTGGCATTTTGAGAGTTAGCCAGAGAAAGAGCAACCTGCCATCTTGAGAGACACTGCTATTCAAAACACACTGTATCAAAGGTATCTTCTTCAAATGAAACATCTTTGCAGCAAAAGACCGAAGACGACCCAGGGAGATCTATAGCTGAAAAAAAGACATATACCGGCGACAAAGCTGCTGTCTTGAATTGAAAGTTAAGTGATGTAATTTTAATAGGGGCTTTTATTGGATCAGTGTTTTGTTATAGAGTTGGAGGTAGATAGCAGGCCTTTAAGAGAAAAGAGGCTTAGAGTTGTAAATAATTGTGGTTTAATGTTCCCTTTTAGAGTTAAGGAATAAAATTGATATTTTTCTTTAAATCGTGGGATTTGGGAGTTCTCTGTCATTCAGATTTTAACAGATTATGAGGCGAGGTGAGCTTTTCTAGGCCTTTGTTTTAATTAGCAGAAGGGTTTACCGCTGCGTCGTAACACCATGTTGATCCAAAAATTAACTGCACAATAAGATTTTGTTACTGACAAAGCAGCAACCAATATGGGAACAGTAAGTATATGTTTTTATGTAAGTTGTGTGAAGTTGAAACTGAAATATGAGGCTACATAAAGGACTACTCCAATAATCAGGAACAAATATTTTCTAATCAATCTGTTCAGAGAGACTTTAGTGCAGGTGGGACTTGAAACAGGACCTGCTGTCTCAGAAGTTCCCAACATTCCTCTTACCATCATCTTATGAAAAACTGGCTGAGAAGATGTTGTAGCTTGATCACTATCTTGTGATCTCTGAGGTCAACAAGACTCAAAGGAGTCTGGCATATTTTCTCAATATCTCATCTTTCCGATTAGCCAAGAAATACACTCTTACACTTTCTGCAATATCCTCATACACAAGACAGTGCACATAGCTAAGACCCAAACAGAACATTTTCCAATAGACTCTGCATTGCTGTGCATGTAAATTGAATAATTGCTCAATACCAATCTCACAGGAGCTTTCCTTCAATCCTAACTAAATCCATTCCCATACAGATTAGCAATCCTGAGCTCATGCAGGCTCTATCTCAAAGTGTCCTTGGGGGTTTAATATGAAGTAGTTGTCAGAAGCCTCTCTCCAGCAACTGTCCCTCATCAATGCTACCATAAGATCCATAGGGGAGATTATCAGGAGTTATAGAGGTCTACAGCACAGAAAAAGACCCTTCAACCCATTGGGTCTGTGCCAGACAAAAGCAACCACCTAAATATTCTAGTCCCATTTTCCACCCTGTGGACCATAGCCTTGTATTCCTCGATATCACAGGTGCACATTTTAAATATTTATTAAATACAATGAGTTCCCAATTCCGACTGAGTGAAAAAAAATTCTCACATCCCCTGTTAACACCCTGCCCCTTATCTTAAATCTATGCCCCTAGTCATTTATCCCTCCATCATTGGGAAAAGTTCATTCCTGTCTACACAGTCTATGCCCCTCATAATGTTATACATCTCAGTCATGTTACCCCAACCCCCAAAATCTCAAAGGAAAACAACCCCATTCTATCGAATCTCTCTTCATAACTAAAACTGTCCAGTCCAGGTTAGTGAGTGTTGTATCCTGAGTACATTCTCCCATTGATCTCATGGATGTGTTACACTTTACGAATGAATGGTAGAGCTCAATCCAGCAGTAAAGGGACCACAGTAATTAGGAAGCAGAGACAAGTGATTCTGCAGCAACAATGTCATCAGCTGCCACACTAGGCTTCAAAGTAAAGCAGCAGATATGTGCCACCATGAAAGAGGGAGCTCTTCTGTGGAGCAGGATATCCAGGCTTAGATCCAGTTATTTATAAATGATTGGCTGTCAGTGCAAAAGGAGACTAAAGATGTCCTGAACTATTATCTCTTTACCATAAACTACCATTCAACAACAAAACCTACAGACAAACCAATGGAACACCCATGGATCTATGATATCAGGGGTCTTAGCAGAGGCAGTAATGCAGAGACTTGAACAAACAGCTCTGCCAACCATCCAACCCAAACTTTGGGTCCGCTACATGAATGACACTTTTGTCATCAATAAACGAAACAAATTAGAGGAAACCTTCACAATTATCAATAATACCTGGCATAAAATTCACTAAAGAGGAGGAAAACAACAACAAACTGCCATTCCTAGATGTCACAGTAGAGCGAACGGCCAATGGGGGACTTCAAACCAGCATCTACAGGAAAACAACACATACGGACCAAATATTGAACTACAGAAGCAATCATCCCAACACCCACAAACGAAGCTGCATCAGAATATTATTTCAATGATCCAACATACACTGCAGCACAGAGGAACTACGCAAAGCAGAGAAAAATCACCTATACCGTGTATTCAAAAAAAATGGGTATCCAATGAACACAGTCTGCCGATTTCACAGCAACAAACCCAAACAAGCAGACAAAACACGTCCAGACACCCTAGCCACTCTCCCCTACATCAAAGACATCTCGGAAATGACTGCCAGATTACTCAGACCCCTTGGCATCATGGTAGCCCACAAACCCACCAACACATTAAACCAACAGCTAATGAACTTGAAAAATCCTATACAGACAACATGCAAAACTAATGTCATTTACAAAATACCGTGCAAGGACTGTAGCAAACACTACATTGGACAAACAGGCAGAAAACATGCTACCAGGATACATGAACATCAACTAGCCACAAAAAGACATGACCCTTTCTCACTAGTATCCTCACATATGGATGAGGAAGGACATCATTTTGACTGGGACAACACATCCATCCTCAGACAAGCCAAACAAAGACACGCATGAGAATTCCTAGAAGCATGGCATTCCAACCGGAACTTTATTAACAAATACATCCAGTTAGACTCCATCTACCACCCCCTGAGAAAAGGAACAGGAAGTGACTTCATCTCAGGAAATAACATCACCACAGGAAATGACATTACCAACCCAAAGAAATTCAAACATATGAAAAGAAGCAGGAATTTTCAGCATTGCTTTGCCTGAGGCCCACTGAAGATGTTACCAAATAGGGTAACGAAACATCAGGAAATGAAGCTTTCAGCTTTGCGATTCTGGGTTTGAGTGGTGCTGGAAGAGCACAGCAGTTCAGGCAGCCTCCGAGGAGCAGTAAAATCGATGTTTCGGGCAAAAGCCCTTCATCAGGAATATAGGCAGAGTGCCTGAAGGGTGGAGAGATAAATGAGAGGAGAGTAGGGGTGGGGAGAAAATAGCATAGAGTACAACAGGTGAGTGAGGGAGGGGGTGAAGGAGAAAGGTCAGGGAGGAGGGTGGAGTGGATAGGTGGAAAAGAAGATAGGCAGGTAGGACAAGTCATGGGGACAGTGCTGAGCTAGAAGTTTGGAACTGGGGTGAGGTGGGGAAGGGGAAATGAGGAAACTGTTGAAGTCCACATTGATGCCCTGGGGTTGAAGTGTTCTGAGGCAGAAGATGAGATGTTCTTCCTCAGGCATCAGGTGGTTAGGGAGCAGTGGTGAAGGAGGCCCAGGACCTTCATGTCCTCGGCAGAGTGGAAGGGAGAGTTGAAATGTTGGGCCACAGAGTGGCGTGGTTGATTGGTGCGAGTGTCCCAGAGATGTTCCCTAAAGCGCTCTGCTAGGAGGCGTGCAGTCTCCCCAATGTAGAGGAGACCGCGTCGGGAGCAACGGATACAATAAATGATATTGGTGGATGTGCAGGTAAAACTTTGATGGATGTGGAAAGCTCCTTTAGGGCCTTGGATAGAGGTGAGGGGGGAAGTCTGCATGCAAGTTTTGCAATTCCTGCAGTGGCTGGGGAAGGTGCCAGGACGGGAGGATGGGTTGTAGTGGGGTGTGGACCTGACCAGGTAGTCACGGAGGGAACGGTTCCTATTGTACTTTCTCCCCACCCCCACTCTCCTCTCATTTATCTCTCCACCCTTCAGGCACTCTGCCTATATTCCTGATGAAGGGCTTTTGCCCGAAACGTCGATTTTACTGCTCCTGGGATGCTGCCTGAACTGCTGTGCTCTTCCAGCATCACTAATCCAGAATCTGGTTTCCAGCATCTGCAGTCATTGTTTTTACCTTTTTTTTAGCTCTGTGAGCAAACTACATCCAAATATCATCTCTTACCTTTGCCAGCTGCTGAATCAGGATCTATGGTCACAAGGACTGGATAGCAATCCCATCCCGCTAGCGCTGAAGCTTACACTTGATCTTAATGTCTCTGTCAGTGGATTGTTTCAGGGAGTCACTGGGGTCTTTGTATCACTTTGCAATCTTCAACACCGAGATGTCACTGATGCTCTTTTCAATTGTAACTCTGATACCCCATGCCTCTGCCTGGACTAACATTCGTACTAAAGCAGCTGAGATGTACTTTCATGACCTTCCACTCCTGGATGTTTGCATCAAAATGGACCTTGAGCCAAACCTCTAAGTGTAGCATCAGGAAGTTCACTTTATGGTGAATATTGCTAAGTTGACTCACATTCTCAGATTGCTGCTTCTCTACCTTGAGCCCTCATCCTCCCTGCATTGCTTCAGAATGCAATCAGCCTTCACTTTATCCTTGCTCTATCCTCATTGACAATCTTTCCATCACTCCCATTCGCAACTTGCAGACCTGTTTCCTTCTTTGCACTCCACAATGAAAGTAAGATGACTTGCAAGTTGTCCATTGACCACCTCTCAGCTTTAAATTTTGTAGCACGATCTTAGACATGTGATGGACAGTTCCCTCCTGAAGACTGTAGAAACATGATAGATTCCATTGCTCCTATTATGTGTGTATTTTGTATCTACTAACTGGATATTGAAGGGTGTGTTTCCTCCCCTAGACCTTATCATTACTCTAGTAACCCACCCAGTGTTTTATCCGTACTTCCTTGACTGTAATCAACTTATATATGTGGGCTTTCCACTTTGCTGATTATGAGAGAGGTACCAAGGCATGGGCAATTGATTTGCAGCACATAGTTTTTGTGGTTGAAGATACTCCACATCTTTCACATCAAATAACTTATCTAGTCCCATTGAGATGCTAAGACTACAACAAGCATTACAACACTGCCAATGAATATAATTCATTGTGTATATATACATATATATATATATATATAAAATCTCACACATGGTGTTCTGGCAAGGCAGTTTGGGTTTGGCTTCATTCATTTCAGAACGAGATCAAAACTTAACTTTGAAATTATATTGTCATTACGTATTCTTGAAAAGTAGAATCTACTTTTTCACATTGTGCAAATGTCGTGTATAGCTATTTGCATTTTATTTATTGCCCAGTAGAAATTAATTTGTGAGTGTCTCAGTGCCATTTCAATTTTCTGTCTGTCAGACATGAATCTTGGATAAGTACGTCCATGTTTGCATAATGTCTAGATATGAATAGTGTTTATCATCTGCAATTTGGCAACATTCATCTTCTATTCAAATAGCACCTGTTCTATTTCCTTTATCTGTCTCCAATTCATTATTAATGGAGGGTAATCTTCCAGTTCTTTGCCCTTTCTGCCAGTTTCAGTATAGTTAATTTTATTCGGATTCTATTTTTCTGTAGTTTAATTTTCAGCAAAAGAAAGTGTTGAAAACTAATGTTACTAACAAGGAATTGTGGGAAACTAAGGGGGCATAATTTAAAACTGAAAAAGAAGTTTAAAGGGGACTTGAGGAAAAGCTTTTTCATCCAAAGGTTGGTGGGGGTCTGAGATGCACTGCTGGGAAGTAGAAAGCCGTACAACCTTTTAAAATGTACTTGGATGAGCACTTGAGATGTCATAAGGTTCAAGTCTATGGGCTCAGTGTCAGAAAGTGAAATTAGTGTCGGTAATAATGTATCATTGTCAGTATCGACTCAATGGACTGAAGGGCTTCTTCTGTACTGCACTACCATAAGTGCAGGTTTAATGTATCTAACATCATTTAATTGAAAATTAATTAAATTAAATGGGAGCGCCGGACAACCACCTGATGAAGGAGGGTGCTCCAAAAGGTAGTGCTTCGAAATAAACCTGTTGGATTATAACCTGGTGTTGTGTGATTTTTAACTTTATTAAATTTGGATAGGTAGAACCTGTATTTTGCATACAATTAATAGATTTTGTTGCATTGAGAACGCACCAATAATCAGCCCCCACTGTTCCAAACTCATCACAAATGTATAAATAACCAATTAAATAATCAAAATGACTAATTTGCCTGACTCACTGCTATTCAGAACAAAAGTAATTCACACTGGGTTTTTCATTAAGAGGAAAATAACTATTTATCATAAACATATTTTTACTTTAACAAATTATAGAGAATAGAAAACATTATTTATCTACTACTAAACAACTTAAAGCATACTTAAAAACCCTAAATATACACACTCATTAAGGAATAAGACAGAGAAGAGACAGACAGTTTGACAAAAATATTATGGGTGAAAAAATGCACACAATAAAAAGAAAATTCTGAAGACCAGACAATAGGTATGGAGGAAGCTGCCACTCAGTTCTTTGGTGTTAGCAACATTGCTGTCTGCAGAGCTCTGCTTGCTTTTTCAATTCGACAGTTATGGGATGAACCTCAATTTTCTCTTGCTTTAGAATTCATTCTTCTATGTTTATTTTTGTTTTGTCTTTACCATCAGAGAGAAGGGACAAAAATGTTATTTTTTATTGCCGACTCCAGATGGTTCTGGATACACTGTTCCCATTAATCTGTAACAAACTATAGTTTGATCAATCTGAGGGCTGTTGTCAGGCAGTGTTTACTCAGATCAAAATCTCTTGGTGCCGCTCTAACTGAATATTATAACAATCTTGCTGCTCCAAAAGCAACATATTCTTGTACATCTGAAAATTTCTCCTAACTGTATTTCAATAGTGGGTACTACATGGGCTTTTGCCCGAAACGTCGATTTTCCTGCTCCTCGGATCCTGCCTGACCTGCTGTGCTTTTCCAGCACCACACACTTGCCTGTATTTCAACAGTGTTGACTGCCTTTCCAGTTTATAGTCCAAAACATAAAAATATCTGGTCCTTTACAAACATTTGCCCTTCAAGTGATGAAACAACATTTTCAAATTTATTTCATCAGTAGGTGAACATAACATATGTACAAAGCAACAGAATAAGTCTGTTCGCATCCACTGTCAATCATTCCTTATGCAGAAGTTAAACTGTGAGCATTTTTTACATTAAATTGTTCAATGTATAACCTCTATCACAGCAATCTCACACTTTAGACTTAAATTTCTTTACAAAACTAAGGTATAATAACTAGTATATATTAATGCTTCTTTGCATCTGTGACAGACAGAGGCTTCAAAATGTTGAAGAGCCAATAATAATCCCAACCTTCAAAAAGGCAATTGTTATAAGTAACTTGGGGAAGGTGCAGTCTTATTGCAAGATGATGAATTGGGAGAAATGAAGCCTATAAGGTACTTTTCTAAGAAAGTAATCCAATATCAGAAAAATAATACTTCTCCTGATATTGGTTTACTTTCTTAGAAAAGTACCTCATAGCCTCATCTGGCAATAAGACTGCACCTATTCAAGTTACTTGCAACAATTCCTTTTTTGAAGGTTTCATAAAGTCAGGGGTGAACAACACTAATTCATTTATTAAGATTGATATCAACTTCTCTAGGCTGCTTGGCACTCTGCTGACCATAGCACATTTGCCTGTTTTTGTAAGAAATCTGTTAGAGGTGTAAGTATTGTGCTGAAGTTACGTAAAGATTTCCAGTAAACCCACATGTTTCCAGAAGTTGAAAGATTTCCCATTCGTCTTAGGAATGGAGAATTCAATCAGAGTTTTAATTTTCATTATTCATTACAGAACTTGTCCTTGTCTTTTGATGAATTCCAAATAAGTTACTATTGCTTTTGCAAGTTCATTTTTCCCAGATTCATTATTAAGCCTAATTATAGTTGATAGAAGATCTAATTGCTTTACCCATTTTTTGTCAGCTATAATCTATGTTATGATATAATCTAAATAAATATAGCCAGGCACTTTAGCTACAACTTGATTCATATGTCTTTGGAATGTAGCTGGGGAATTTCTAAAACCAAATAGCACTACTCAATATTAATAAACGCTATTTGGTGTAACAGAAGCTGATATCCCTTTAGCCTTAGATGTAAATGGTAGTAAATAGTAAGAAATTTAATCCTTTGTCCTAATCCCATATCTGTAACAATACATGACAATCATTATTTTGGAAGTCAGTTAATAACTTTGCAAAGCTCCCTGGGTTTACAGATGATATATAATGGACGTCAATTATTTTATACTCAAATTGCTTATTATACCCTGTGGATTTAGAATTGATTTAGAACCTTGCTCTGATTTTATTTTAATCATTAGTTCATGATGAATAAAAAGGCATATGATTTTTTTTCCATCACTTAATTAACTCTAATTGTCCTTAAAGGAATAATTTCCAGAAATCTGGGGCTTTCACAGTCATAACTATAAGGATATATGAATGTTTGACTTTAGTTTTCAGTAATAGAACAAAGAACAAAGAACATTACAGAACAGGAGCAGGCTCTTTGACCCTCCAAACCTGCACCAATCCAGATCCTCTATTTAAACCTGCCACCTATTTTCTAAGGATCAGTATCCCTTGCTCCCTGCCCATTCATGTATCTGTCTCGATACATCTTAAATGACGCTATCATTCCTGCCCGTACCACACTCCGCTGGCAACATGTTCCAGGCACCCACCATCCTATGTGTGTAGAACTTTCCATGCATTACCTCCCTAAACCTTTCCCCTCTCACTTTGAACTCATGACTCATAATTAAGTCCTCCACTCTGGGAAAAAAAAAACGTTTCTTGCTATCCATCCTGTCTACAACTCTCATGATTTTGTAGGCCTCAATCAAGTCCCCCCTCAACCTCCATTTTTCCAATAATAATAATAATCCCAATCTACCCAACCTTCCTCATAGCTAGCACCCTCCATACCAGGCAACATCCTGGTGTATCACCTCTGCACCCTTTCCAAAGCATCTACATCCTTTTGGTAATGTGGTGACCAGAACTGTATGCAATATTCCAAACGTGGCTGAACCAAAGTCCTATACAACTGTAACATGACCTGCCAACTCTTGTACTCAATATCCTGTTCAGTGAAGGAAAGCATGCCATATGCCTTCTTGATCACTATACTGACCTGCATTGTCACCTTCAGGGGACAATGGACCTGAAGAACAGATCTCTCTGTACATCAATTTTCCTCAGGGCTTTTCCACACTGCATAGTTCGCTCTCACATTGGATCTTCCAAAATGCATCACCTCGCATTTGGCTGGATTGAACCTCATCTACCATTTCTCTGCCCAATTCTCCAATCTATCTATATTCTGTTGTATTCTCTGACAGTCCCCTTCACTAGGAGAAAGTGAGGACTGCAGATGCTAGAGATCAGAGCTGAAAAATGTGTTGCTGGAAAAGCGCAGCAGGTCAGGCTGTATCCAAGGAGCAGGAGAATCGACGTTTCGGGCATAAGCCCTTCTTCAGGAATAGTCCCCTTCACTATCTGCTATTCCACTAATCTTAGTGTCATCTGCAAACTTGCTGATGAGGCAACCTACACCTTCCTCCAAATCATTTACATTCATCACAAACAACAGTGGCCCCAGGACAGATCCCTGTGGAACACCACTGGTCACATGTCTTCAGTTTTGAGAAGCTCCCTTCCACTACTACTCTCTGTCTCCTGTTGCCCAACCAGTTCTCTATCCATCTAGCTAGAACACCCTGGACCGCATGCGATTTCACCTTCTTCATCAGCCAACCATGGGGAAAGCTTATCAAATGCCTTACTAAAGTCCATGTATATGACATCTACATCCCTTCCCTCATCAATCACACCTTTGTCACCTTTTCAAATAATTCTATTAGTTTTGTAAGACATGACCTATGCTGCATAAAACCATGTTGCCTATCACTGATAAGCCCATTTTCTTCCAAATGGTATTTATCCTATCCTTCAGTATCTTCTCCAGCAGCTTCCCTACCACTGATGTCAGGCTACCCGGTCTAGAATTACCTGGAGTGTCCTTGGTACCCTTCTTAAACAAGGGGACAACATTAGCAATTTTCCAGTCCTCTGGGTCCTCACCCGTGTTCAAGGATGCTGCAAAGATATCTGTTAAAACTCCAGCTATGTCCTCTCTCACTTCCCTCAGTAACCTGGGATATATCCTACTTGGACAGAGGGACTTGTCCACCTTAATGCCTTTTAGAATACCCAACACTTCCTTCCTCCTTCTGCCAACTTGACCATGAGTAATCAAAGATCTATCGTTTAAACTCAACATCCGCCATGTCCCTCCCCTCGGTGAATACCGATGCAAAGTACTGATTAAGAATCTCACCCATTTTCTCTGACTCCATGCATAACTTTCCTCCTGTGTCCTTGAGTGGGCCAACCCTTGAGTGGGCAGCACGGTGGCTCAGTGGTTAGCACTGCTGCCTCACAGCACCAGGGTCCCAGGTTTGATTCCAGCCTTGGGTGACTGACTGTGTGGAGTTTGTACATTCTCCCCATGTCTGCATAGGTTTCCTCCGGGCACTCCATTTCCTCCCACAGTCCAAAGATGTGCAGGTTTGGCGAATTGACTATGGGAAATTGCCCATAGTGTTAGGTGCATTAGTCAGAGGGAAATGGGTCTGGGTGGGTTACTCTTCGGAGAGTCAGTGTGGACTCTAATCTAATCTTTCCCTTGTTATCCTTTTGCTCCTTATACTTTGGGGTTTTCTTTAACTCTGCTCATTAAGGATATCTCATGACCCTTTTTAGCCCTCTTAATTCCTTGTTTCAGATTGGTCCTACATTCCCAATATTCTTTCAAAGCTTCACCTGTCTTCAGTTGCCTGACCTTATGGACTCATCCTTTTTCCTCTTACCTAGTCTCACAATTTCATCTGTCATCCATGGTTCCCTAATCTTGCCATTTATATAGGAACATATCTCTCCTGAACTCGAATCAACCTCTCTTTAAAAGAGTCCCACATATCAAATGTGGATTTCCCTTCAAACAGCTGCTCCCAATCTACATTGCCCAGCTCCTGCCGAAAATTGGTATAATTGGCCTTCCCCCAATTTAGCACTTTTCCTTCAGGAGCACTCTTGTCTTTGTTCATGAGTATTCTAAAACTTATGGAATTGTAATCACTATTCCCACTAATGGCCTTCCAGAATTTAATAATACCCAACTGAATAGTTCTTCGGAAACTGGTATGGGTGTTAAGGGTGCTGGATTAATTTCATTTGAGATTTTCCCACTATCTGACATGTGTAACATGTTTTACAGAATTACACATGAAGTCTTGGCCATGTAAAATGACTGTATGTCAGTGCCTGAGTTTTCATATTCCTGCATGCTCTGCCATAGGAATTTCATGTATTACTCACAATATCTCCTTACAATTATCTGTGTAGTAGCATCATCTAACTTTTTTTTATTTGCTTGTGTGATGTAGGCATTCCTGGCTGGGCCAACATTCTTTGCCTATTCTTAGTTGCCCTTGAGAAGTTGGTGGTGAGGTGCCTTCTTGAACCACTGCAGGCCACGTGTTGTAAGTTATCCAGCAATGCTGTTAGGGAGAAAATCCCAGTATTTTGGCCCAGTGACACCAAAGGAACAGTGATATGTTTCCAAGTCAGGGCAGTGAGTCACTTAGAGCGGAACTTGCAGATGGTGGTGTTCCCCTGTAACTGATGCCTTTGTCCTACTAGATGATGGTGGTTATCAATTTGGAAGGTCCTGTCTAAGGAGCCTTGGTGAATTGTGCATTTTGTAGGTAGTGCGCACTAGTCTTACTGGGTATTAGTGGTGGAAGGAGTGGATGCCAATCAAGTGGGTTGCTTTGGCCTGGATGGTGTCAAGCTCCTTGAGTGTTGTTGGAACTGCACCCATCCAGGCAATTGGGGAGCATTGAGTCGCATTCCTGACTTGTGCCTTGTGGACAGGCTTTGGGGAGTAAAGTGATGAGTTACTCAAAGCAAGATTCCTAGACTGTGAACTGCTCTTGTAGTCACAGTACATGACTAGTTCAGTTCAGTGTCTACCCAACATTGACTCCCAGGATGTTGACAGTAGGAGATTCAGTGATGGTGATAATATTGAATATCAAAGGGCAGTTTGATTCTCTGTTGTTGGAGAATTATCTGACACGTGTATGGTACAAATATTATTTGTCACTTCAGCCTATTGTTCAAATCTTTCTGCATTTGGACATGGACTGCTTCAGTACTTGAGGAGTCATGAACGGCACCAAATGTTGTACAATCAGTAGGGAACATCTCATTTCTGACTATACGATGGAGGGAAGTCCATTGATGGATTAGCTCAAGGTGGTTTGGCCTTGGACAAAACCCTGAGGAACATCTGCAGCATTGCCCTGGAGATGAGATAACTGACGTCCAACAACCACAACCATCTTCCTCTAGCCAGGTATGATTCTAACCAAAGAGAGTATGCTCCCTGATACGCGTTGATTCCAGTTTTGCGAGGGCTCCTTGATGCCACACTTGGTCAAATGAAGCTTTCATGTCAAGAGCAGTCACTTCCACCACACCTATGGAACTCAGCTCTTTTGTCCATATTTGAACAACAGCTAAAATGAAGTCAGGAGCTGAGTGGCCCTGTTGGAACCCAAAATGAATGTCAGTTATAGCTAAACGATTACTGCTTTATCATATGTTGATAACACCTTCCATCACTTTACTGATGATTGAAAGTAGATTGATTATGATAATTGTCCAGGTTGGTTTCATCCTGATGTTTATGTGTGGACCATATCTGGGCAACTTTTCACAATGCCAGGTAAATGTAAGTGTTGTAACTGTACTGGAATAGTTTGACAAAGTTTGTGGCAAGTTCTGGAGCACAGGTCTGCGGTACTATTGCCAGAGTGTTGTCAGGGTCCATGACCTTTTCGAGTACCTGTTGCCTCTAACCATTTCTTTAATTACGTAAAGCGAATCATGTTAGTAAACCTGCACTTATGATGTCGGGACCTCCGGTGCAGGTTAAGATGTATCATCAACTTGGAACTTCTGGCTGAAGATTGCTGTGAATGCTTTATCCTTATCTTTTGCAGCTCATTGTGTAACTCTTAGCACTGTGAAGTTTATGTAATAAGTTATTTCCAATAGCAGAATCACTTCCTTTGATGGCATTACTTATCTGAGGCATGCACGCATGGGCTGTTTGAGTAATGTGCATACAGCTGCTAGCTGCAAATGTTCAATGGATTGTGTTGTTCAATATGATCCACTAGTCATTGGGATATATGGCTTATATACTTGGCATCACACTAGCACTGAAACTCATATATCACATTAATGATTGTACAGCATGAAAAACGTCTTTTTGGCTTAATAGCAGCATCTTGTTAAGCAAGAGACTAATGGGTAGATTCACCTGCCATTCAAGTTTGGATACGGATCCATTTTTATCTTTACTTCCCTTGCCTGTAAATGGCTCTGCCAAAGAAACATTTCATTTGACCAGTGCCAGAGCAACGCTATGGATGTTTCTGAAGCTTCACATGCACTTAACACCTTGTTCAGCCAGGCTTCATTACTGGTACAACTTGGCCACATAATCAGTGACAAAAAAAATTACATGAGGGATATACAGTAATAATGAGTGCATTCATCATGTTCACAAACAGCTGTTTGCAAAGATCCTACACGTACAAATATTAGGATAAAACAAAAACACTAAACACAGGCTGTATTATTGAAGTTATACAACTAACAATATACGTTGCTGCATATCATGGCTTATTTCCTACATGGCGAACTCAAATTTTCCCAGCAAAAGAAATTCAATAAATGTCTATCTTCGATGCATTAAATTCTTTTGTGTGTATTTTAACATAATTGTTAATCCATTTAAATGGTTTCACAACTGTGTTAAAACAAAAGCACTCACAGGAATTTTTGGTGAATCATTTGTCTTTTACCAGAAGTAATAACATGGTAATACAAAATGCAACCATTAGCATTAATACTCAAGATACTTGTACATTCATTCTCAGATAACGTTGTGAAAAGCCAGTAATTAATGGTTTGGAAATGTATCATTACTGGAATGTGGTGCTACTGATAAGACCAACCCACTGCACACATCTAGTTGATCTTGAAATGGTGTTTGTAGATAATTTCTTTATTCACTGCATCCCACTTAGTGGGGATTTATCCCCAAATCTGTTCAGCAGGGTCATCTGAGATTTTGACTCAGGAATGATGAAGACACAGTCATTTTTAAAATCAGGATAGTTGGAGAATGTCTTCATTCACCTGTTCTTTTCATCTAGCTGGTAGGGAACACAGCATTTGAAGGTGCTGTCATGCAATCCTTTGTGACTTAGTGCTGGCTGAGGTTACCATGGAAGTCTCACCTTCTCAACCTTGCCCCTAGACTGAGACATGGTGTGACTCTCAGCTTAACCCACCACCACCCATCAATCTCTAACGAGATAATAGCCCTATGGTTCTGTGGGACTGTGGTACCTTTACCTTTACCTTTAGTAATATAATCTATGGCAGATACAGATAGGAACCAGATTATACTGGAGTGCTGAAGGAATGACTTCTTAATCTACTGGTTGGGGTACTAATTGCAGATCTGACTTTCTCTGTTTAAGAATAGAATTGAATCCCTACAGAATAGAATCCTTACAGTGTGGAATCAGGCCCTTCCGCCCAACATGTTCACACCAACACTCCGAAGAGTAACCCACTCAGATCCATTCCCCTACCGTGTATTTACCTCTGATTAATGCACACAACCTACACATACCTGAATACTATGTGTAATTTAGCATGGCCAATTAACCTAACCTACACATCATTGAATTGCAGTGAAATGAACTGTTTATCACTGAGGGTTACTGTTGGATCGGTGAAGCCTGGATATGCACTAAGAGAGAAGGAAGCTGCATGTCACAAACGGCTATAAGCATGGAAATTATGTTTTGAAATAGCAGTTTCAAACAGATTATGACACAAATCCAGTTTTACAAAAGGAAAGAGCTCCCCATTTCTGGCAAGAGATTTCAATCAGGAATGCGAGGCCATACTTTCAGTCTGGCAGTTCTCTCATATTGCAGAGCTGTCAGGTGAAGGCAAACATGACCTCTTCTTACAGCAGTCATTCTGCAATGTAAAGGTCCAGAATCACAGACAGCCACTCCAACAGCTGCTGTCATACTGTAAGTACGTAAGGTAAATGAGACCTTAAGATGCTGGAAGGGTAGCATGCCAAAGGATAAGGATGCCAAGCCAATAGGGTGTCAGGTTGGTAGGGTGCCAAGTGGTTAAGGAGAGTGTACCAAGTAGGTAGATTAGAAGTGTGTTGACGTTTGATATCAGGGATAGATTCCTACAGTGCAAGGTGGCAATGGGGGGAAGTAAATGGTGCAGTGTTTAGGGTTGGTTGGTGTAGATGGGACTTGTTGGGATTGGTGGAGGATGGGGCTTAGCCTTGTAGCAAGTAAGGGAAAGGGAGTGATGGTCCAGAGTAGGGTGTGGCAAGGCCTGGAGGTGGGGTATGGGATGAAGGGCGGGACAGTGGGTCAAGAACCACTGGTTAGGTGGGTCAAGATGATCAGTAACAATTCAGTTCTGGAGTAGGGGAAGGTGGATGCTAGTTCCTGTGAGGATAGGCAGATCACCTCACTACTGTGGGAAAGAATGGACATGTATTCAGAATGGGGGAAGGGAGTGTGGGGTCCTTGGCAGAGGAAAAGCTGAACGAGGGAGGTGGGTGTAGTGTTCCACAGTGGTTGCCAGTGTTGGGAGCTGGGAGCAGAGAGGGGATGTTAGGTCAGGGGCTAGAAAATATAAGTGATCAGATGGAGGTGTGAGGTAAGTATGAGGTTTGTTAAATACTTACTGAGTCTTTAGATTATATATTTAATAGTCTAACTTTATCTGAGTAAATCTTTTACTTAATTTCATTAGAAGGCTCCAAATTTTCCGATTTTAAATAGAGACTTCCAGAAGGTTCCACACTTGGAGAACCTTCCAGTGGAAACTTCAGTTTCTGCGGCAATTGCTTTGGAATGTGTTAGATTCCACAGCATCCTCATATCCAACTCCCATCTGCTCGGGAATAATGACTCTCTGGCTATCGGAAATCTGGGCCAAAGTTCCTTCAGACAAAGGGCATGACTTCCCATTGTCATCCAAGTTGTTGGCCTGAAAATGCATGATACTTCTGCTGGTGGGTAGGATAGCTTTTGACAACTAAGGAAAGTGGCAAACATTGCAACAAGGATAAGATGGAAGCCAATGACCTTATAGGTACTTCATGGATTTGAAGGTCAAAGTGTCATAATTAACAGACAGGCATGAAATCCCTGTAATACAGAAACATCATTTTGACTGATGAGCTTTTGTGAAATATAACCACTGCACCCCCACTCCAGATGCTAACTGGACCCTGGGATGTCTGCTTCTCTGCCAATGAGTTGCCTCTGCTTCTCTGTCATGATCATTTGCTACACCTTTTGCACAAGCAATGAATGGCTATTCAGTAATGCCTCTCCACACATTCTCTTTGGGCCCAGTGGAAAAGGCAAAATGTCCTGTTTCCTAGGGATGGTAGTGAGAGCCCTCTGACCTGAACAGAAGCTGCAACGGAAGTTAGCAGTCATGGGATCGACTCCAGGAACTGGGTGCAGTTTGAAAAAGAATGAATGATCTACTGTGCTCTGAATGGATTAACGACAGTTTGTATTCTTTGCAAACTGGCACTTACTTTTAGGGCTTCAAGCAATGTAACATGAATATTCCTTCATAGATAGAGTCTGGACAATCTGCACAGTCGAGCGAGGTAGCCTCTAATCTTGTGTTAACAAATGGGCACAAAGGTGTACCATATATAACATAGGTGAGGCAAGTGATTGCATGTAACTGTAAGCTAGTTCATTGTGTTCTTCACTGCAGCTCCTCACTGGAAGAACAAGAAAAACAGCAAAAGGGAGAGGCAGCTTTTCCCCAGCTCCACTTCCACTACTAAGGATGATGGTACCAGAGACTCAGAATTAAAATTCCTTCAAGTTATTCCGCTCCACCCTTCAGCAGTGCACAGACCTTCACCAAAGTTCTAGGTGAGGCTCAGGGTGATAATCTGGACAGCACATTTCAGACACATATCCACAGTTGGTGGAGGATGTGAGAGCTGAGCTTTCTGATTGGTGGAGAACTGCTGAAGGTGAGGCTCATGCTAAGCCTCATGTAGATGTTGTGTGTCTGGAACTATTTTTAAGAGACCTGATGGAGGTACAGAGACAGACAGAAGAACGTCTGGCAAGGAAATGTGAGGCTACATGCAGGTTTGAGGGAGAGATGGCCAAATCTGTCCAAGTTCTAACTGCAGTCATGTCTCGGCCATGTAAGC